>NW_027413942.1:1917500-1923503 GCF_048773025.1 Camelus bactrianus
GAATGGAGAAAAAAAGGTTTGAAAACAGTGTACGATCAATAATAGAAGAGCAAGTTGAAGCAGAATAGCAATTGAGTTGAGACGTCTTCTAAAAGCCTTTAAAAACAGATAGAAAAGATCAGAAAATAATATACAATTGTTTCAAAAGTAAATTTTTAAAAGGTAATCGGAAATAGAACAGATTTTAACAAAAGATAAAACAGAGGATTTTAAAAGACGGGAGAAAGAAAAGGTTTGAAGACAGTGTGTAATCATGAATAGAAGAGTCAGTGGAAGCAGAATAGCGATCGAGTTGAGACGTCTTTTAATAACCTTAATAAAAAGGAGGAAAAAATTCGAGAAACAATATTTGAAACCTGTGAATAACCAGTAACAGGAGATCAAAACCAAGAGAATGAAAAAGGGAAGGGGGTGGATGTTTAAAAATAATAATAATAAAGACTTGAAATGAAACATTTAAAAGGGATTAAAGCCGTAAACGTATACGACTGTTCAAAAGTAAAGGTTAAAAAGGTAACAGAAGGTAAAACCGATATAAAAGAGATTAAAAAAGAAAAAGGAAAAGAAAAAAAAAAAAAAAGAGGAAAAAAAAAAAAGGATGTGTTCTCCTGGAGACGGTGCGCTCTTAACGGTTTCACCGAGAAGTCTTTCTGTCGTCGCCCTGTTTCGTGAACTCAGCTTGCTGTTTCCGCGGGCCCTCCGTCGGCGCCCTCGTCTGTGCTGCCCTCGGTGCCTGTGGGCAAGTAGATCGCACCCCCTCCTGGCACCGCGGTCGGAGGGTGGCTGGCCGCCTGCCCTCTCCCGGCGCCGGTCGCTCCGCTGCTCTGTGCGGCTGTGTGCTCCGCCTCGGGTCGGGTCGGCGCTCCTCTCCGTAGGTGGGCTCGGGGGAGACCGTGGAACCGCCCCGCCCCTGCTGCGTTCCAAAACTCGGCTCCTTCTTAGTCTTGGTGGCGCGAGTTCTCTGAGGTACCGGGGCAGATATATAATATCTGCCTCAGGCTGAAAACGAGTCTCAGTCCTGCCTAGGAGGTTGCAGAGCCCCCGGGTGCGGATTCGAGTCTCGGCCCCGCCCCCGCTCCCGCCCCCGCCCGCGCGCTGCGCGCTGCGCGCCAGGGGCTATGGCGGCTGTGGCTGCGCCCCGCCTCTCTTCTCGCGAGAAGGGCCGGTGATGGCGCCGCGGGTCTGAGGAGATGGAGGCTACGGCGCCCCTCCCCCCAGGGCACACCGGCCGTGTTGCTTTGCCTTTCTTTCCCCGTAATGGAAAGAAAGTTGGGGGGGCGGGTTGTTCTGCTCTGTATCCCCTCCCGGCCACGGCGCGTGGTGCCGCCGCCACGGTCCTCCGCCCGGCTCGTGCGGCCTGTCCCGGCCCCCGGCTGCCGGCCTGCGACTCGGGCTGGGTGTCGCGGGGACCCTCTGTGCCCATTTCACTTGGGTCGGTCGGTCAAGGGGCGCTCCGGGCAGATCTGAGACTCGGAGGCTCCCCCACCGTCCCGTCGGCCTCTCCGTTGGAGAGGGGGAGGTTTGGCGAACGAGCCCTATTCCTCCTCTGCCGGTCCCTCCCGCACTGTTTTGCTTTTGACTCTTTCTTTTCTCCTTTTCTCCTACCAGATTTTGGGCGTCTTTGTCTTTCGAAGAGGGCGGTGTTCTGTCGGAGTTCCGCAGGTGGTCTGATTGGCCGAGTGGGTCCGTCGATGTGAGTTTTGGTGTATTTGTGGGAGAGGGTGAGCTACGAGCGTCCTTCTACTCCGCCGTCTTGCTTCTTCTCGGGTTATTTTTGAAGAGTAGGTGCTGGGGATTGAACCCTGGACCTTTATTTTTTGCATGCTAAGCATGGGCTGTACTGCCTGATCTCTAGACCCTCCCCACCGCAACCCCCCCCTTTCCCACCGCCTCCATAGTACTCGATGAATCTCCTACCTAGATATCCATGCTTCCTTGGAATAGGGCCGTCGTTTTCTTCATCGGATTGATGCACGTCTGTGGATTCGTCTCGTTTCTCTCCACTGCGGTGGGTGGCATCGGGGCGTGGGGTGGGGTGGAGTGGCGTGGGCTGGGAACAGTTCTTCACGTGTAGAGGTGGAGCGGAGCGATGAGGATGGTGACTGTTTCCCCGAGTGCTCGCGCCGGGTGATGGAGGCCTGTGGTCTGACTTGGAAGAGGACTCGGGTGACCAGAACAGAGCCTGTGTGGGGTCGTTGTGGAGGGAGGAACTCCACCCCCCCCCCCCAGCCCCAGCCAAGGCACTCGTACCTCATCGAGGGACGGTCGGCCGAAAACAAACGAAAGCTGTCAGAGGTTTGGGGGTGGGGGTGAAGGTGTGTGTGTGTGTGTGTGTGTGTGTGTGTGTGTGTGTGTGTGTGTGTGTGTGTGTGTGTGTGTGTGTGTGTGTGTCTGTGTGTGTGTCTGTGCCTGTGTGGTGTGTGTGGTGTGTGTGGTGTGTGTGTGTGTGTGTGGTGTGTGTGTGTGTGTGTGTGTGGTGTGTGTGTGTCCCCGTTCCCCGTACCACGGTCTCTGGTCGAGGCCCCCACGAGCGGAGAAACGCACGCCAGGCCGTCCGTGCTCCTGGTTGTCCGGCCGCGTGTCCCTGCCACCCAGAGATCCCGAACCGTCCCGCTCGCTCCCCTGCCATGTGCCATGTGCCACCTTCCTGTCGGCCGGGCGCTATTTTAGACCCTGCGAAGAAGTCGACCGGACGGCCGGGCCGGGCCGGGCTGGGCCGGGCCGAGCCGAGCCGAGCTGAGCCGATCTGAGCCGAGCCCGTCCAGGCTGGGGTGGGTGGTGCTGGGTTCAGAGGAGTGGGGTACAAGCGGGAGGCGGGCGTCGATGGAGGGGAGGGGGAGGGGGAGGGGGAAGGGAGAGGAAAGGGGAGGGGAGGGGGAGCAGGGATGATGATGGTCTGGGGCTTGGCGTGTGGGGTGGGGGTGGGAGGGACGGTAGCCATCCTATGACTTTCTCTCCCTACCCCGCCTTTTGCAAGTCTGTTAGAGTGACAAGGTGGTGCTGGTTTCTGGCTGGTGCACACCATAGTGATTCTGTTCTTCTTTTTCCTGGTCTTTTTCAGGAACCCTCGTCCCGAGGGACTGAATCTAGTGCCCTGTGCTGCGCGGTACGACCTAGGGGTCGAATCTGCCAGGAGAGGACTTACAAGGATTTCGAGGATCCTGGAAAACTGCTACCATCCAGAATCCTACATGGATGTTCAAGATCTTGTGGATGGACGGACGGACGGAAGACGGATCGAATGGAGGCCCCGCCCCATCCCCTGGACCCCTTGGCCCAGGAGGATCGTGATGGGTCTGGAAAGGACTCTTCCGACGAGGGTCTCGGGATGGACTTTCTCTGTCCGCGGAAGGTGTTTCTGCACAAAGAGGAAGAGAGGGGCGTTCTCGGCCAGAGAGCCCGAACCGCCTCCTTTCAGGGATCCGCTCCAGTCAGGGTTGGGGTCGGGGTCAGAACGCAGCCACCGACAGCTCCCCTCCCTCGTCTTGGCTCTCCAACTTGGGAAACCCTCCTCCCTGCCCCCTCACCCATCTTCTCTTCAGCCGGCCTCCAGCTTCCCCGTGCCAACCACCTCTCTCATGCTGCCGGACTTTCCTCCTCCTTGGGCTGCCAGGAAGCTCTCCCGCTCCTCCACGTGCTTTGGCTTGGAATCCCTGACAAACACAAGCGGTGCTGGTGGGCGGGGCCGCGGGCGGTGGCAGAAGGACTCCCTTCATCTTATGGGAGCGATTTTTATCTCCATAGAGGTGGCGATTGAGAAAACACATAAAATCACTCAGAAGAATACCCATGTGTAGTATCCCTGACCTAGATCCATGTCTGTCTGTCTGTCTGTCTGTCTGTCTGTCTGTCTCTCTCTCTCTCTCTCTCTCTCTCTGCCTCTCTCTCTCTCTCTCTCTCTCTCTCTCTCTCTCTCTCTCTCTCTCTCTCTCTCTCTGCCTCTCTCTCCATTTCGCTATTCTGTGTGTGTGCGCGCGCGCGCGCGCGCATGCGTGTCTGTCTGTCTCCCTTGTCTCTCTTTCCTCTCCTCTCCCCTCCTCTCCTCTTCCCTGTTCTCCCCACTTCCCCCTCACCCCTCCACTCCTCTCTTCTCCCCTCCACTCCTCTCCTCTCCCTCTTCTCCTCTCCCCTCGCCTCTTCTCATTTCCCCTCCCCTCCCCTCTTTTCCCTCCTCTCCTTTCCTGTCCTCTCCCCTTTTATCCCTCCTCTCCTCTGCTCGCTCTCTCTCTCTCTCTCTCTCTCTCTCTCTCTCTCTCTCTCTCTCTCTCCCCCCTTCACTTCCCTCCCTCCTCCCTACCCCCCCAACCCCTACCTTCACAGGGCCTCATAGATTGCAATCGGTTTCCATGAAATGTGATGAAGAGGGAATGAATTTTAGAATGATATCCCCATGCCATCGAATCCTTCTTCCCCAGGGATAGCGACTTATTTGTGGTCGTGTTTGTTTTTGTTTTTCTTGTTGTTTTGGGGCGCATCGAGGGCGCAGGAGGCGTTGGGAGTGAGGGTGATGTTTCTCTTTCTGTCTGTCTCCTCCTTAGGACGGATTTTAAGAGGAGGGAGGACTCACAGAAATCTACCATCTTGTCTCGTACTGCAGCTGTGTTTGAGCTTCCTATACGATCTGGGCGGAACACTCCCCACCCTCACCTCAAGCCGCCATTGCCGCCCCCTCAGCCCCCTGCACCCCCGTCCAGTCCCACACTTGGGGCTGTGGTTGGGCATGGGGGGATGTTGGCGGGGTGGTGGTTGGTGGGGGGTGGGGTGGTGGAGGAAACCAGAAAACAGACCACTGTGGCACGTGGGTGACTGGGGCTTCAGGGTGAAGGAGGATGAATAAAATGGCCGGAATTAGGCTAACGGATTGCTTCTTCTTTTTTTGGCGGGGGGGGGGAGGGGAGGATCATTAGGTCATTCATTCATTCATTCACTCATTCATTTGCTGGGGGGGGTGTCATTCGGTTTCTTATGCTCGCCCTGAAAACGGTCAACTGTCCTGACTGACTGGTTGCTGCTCACGGTTCCAGGCCTGTTGTTGAAACTGGAAGCTATCGATCTTACTGTTTCTACTGTATTTCACTCATTGAAAGTCATCATCATGCTGGGTCTCTGAGTCTTTCTCCGAGGAGAAGGTCGGTCACGGGACTAATGACCTGACAAAATAGCCTGAGTGACCAAGAAGGCCACACCTTGAGTGCTTATGAGATAACGAGATCTAACCACCAGCCTCTATAGAATGGGTCACCTGGAGGCATCGTGACACCATTCTGAGTCTTCTGATGAGAAAACGATTCTGTGGATGGTGATCGATGCCCGATTGTTTGAGCTATGGCTCTAGAACCACCCCACCCACTCCATCCCCAAGGTGGGTACACAGTTTTGAAGACGCTAGCCTGCTGTGAATCCCCTTTGCCCGGCAGAGTGATAAAATGGCCTCTTTGCTTCTAAGCTCCAAGACCTTGTCTCTGGATTCTTGGGCTCGTCGGGGACGGGGGCCGATCTTTTGGCAACAAGCGTGCTTCAGAAACAGCGGATGCCCGAGAAGGACACTCTGCCTCTCCCTCTTCTTCCGGGCCTGAAATGGGGAGGAAAAAAAAAATCGCTTCCCCTGGAAGCTGGAGTCCGGAGCCCGCCATCCGGAGGGACTTCTGGCTTGGCCTTCTCCTGGGGTGGGGGGGGAGGGCACGCCACTGCACGTGTTCTTTGTCAACTCCCTGTTTCTCTCTTCTCGAGTTATCTCTTTGGGACGGCTCCCACACTGGGTGAAAACAGACAGACAGGCTGGTATGTCTCCCTACCCCACCCTTCGCCCCCAAATGACTGATCTCCTGTCCCATCAGAATCACCACTTGTTTTCCAACGTGGCTTTCTTGGATCCTGGAGGACTTGTAAAGGAAAAGCCCAGCTGGGCTAACAAGCTAAAGTCACAAATCTAAGTGTGATAAGTGTCCGTTTACTGATCTAAGTTCTGCTGGGCTAGCTCGTAAATCTGAAGTTTAGTGTCAG
>NW_027413943.1:300000-517527 GCF_048773025.1 Camelus bactrianus
GAGGTACTAGCTCCAACTCGGTTTTACAGTGAAAACTGCAGGAACTTCAAACCGGCACTAGGAAACAGACTGAGAAACCAGAGTAAAAGTTTCTCCTGCAACCCGTTCCCCTTGTGCTAGATGAACGAACGTCTCTCCACATGCTCAGTTCTGAGAGATAAGTGTGTGTGAAAGCCGTCCTTCACCTAGCTTGTTGGGATCACAAAGTTTCTTTTCAGTTGCAAACTCCACTCCATACATATATATGGGGAGGTACTAGCTCCAACTCGGTTTTACAGTGAAAACTGCAGGAACTTCAAACCGGCACTAGGAAACAGACTGAGAAACCAGAGTAAAAGTTTCTCCTGCAACCCGTTCCCTTTGTGCTAGATGAACGAACGTCTCTCCACATGCTCAGTTCTGAGAGATAAGTGTGTGTGAAAGCCGTACTTCACCTAGCTTGTTGGGAAAACAAAGTTTCTTTTCAGTTGCAAACTCCATTCCATACATATATATGGGGAGGTACTAGCTCCAACCAGGTTTTACAGTGAAAACTGCAGGAAATTCAAACCGGCACTAGGAAACAGACTGAGAAACCAGAGTAAAAGTTTCTCCTGCAACCCGTTCCCCTTGTGCTAGATGAACGAACGTCTCTCCACATGCTCAGTTCTGAGAGATAAGTGTGTGTGAAAGCCGTCCTTCACCTAGCTTGTTGGGAACACAAAGTTTCTTTTCAGTTGCAAACTCCACTCCATACATATATATGGGGAGGTACTAGCTCCAACTCGGTTTTACAGTGAAAACTGCAGGAAATTCAAACCGGCACTAGGAAACAGACTGAGAAACCAGAGTAAAAGTTTCTCCTGCAACCCGTTCCCCTTGTGCCAGATGAACGAACGTCTCTCCACATGCTCAGTTCTGAGAGATAAGTGTGAGTGAAAGCCGTCCTTCACCTAGCTTGTTGGGAACACAAAGTTACTTTTCAGTTGCAAACTCCACTCCATACATATATATGGGGAGGTACTAGCTCCAACTCGGTTTTACAGTGAAAACTGCAGGAACTTCAAACCGGCACTAGGAAACAGACTGAGAAACGAGAGTAAAAGTTTCTCCTGCAACCCGTTCCCCTTGTGTTAGATGAACGAACGTCCCTCCACATGCTCAGTTCTGAGAGATAAGTGTGTGTGAAAGCCGTCCTTCACCTAGCTTGTTGGGAACAAAAAGTTTCTTTTCAGTTGCAAACTCCACTCCATACATATATATGGGGAGGTACTAGCTCCAACTCGGTTTTACAGTGAAAACTGCAGGAACTTCAAACCGGCACTAGGAAACAGACTGAGAAACCAGAGTAAAAGTTTCTCCTGCAACCCGTTCCCCTTTTGCTAGATGAACGAACGTCTCTCCACATGCTCAGTTCTGAGAGATAAGTGTGTGTGAAAGCCGTCCTTCAACTAGCTTGTTGGGAACACAAAGTTTCTTTTCAGTTGCAAACTCCACTCCATACATATATATGGGGAGGTACTAGCTCCAACTCGGTTTTACAGTGAAAACTGCAGGAACTTCAAACCGGCACTAGGAAACAGACTGAGAAACCAGAGTAAAAGTTTCTCCTGCAACCCGTTCCCCTTGTGCTAGATGAACGAACGTCTCTCCACATGCTCAGTTCTGAGAGATAAGTGTGTGTGAAAGCCGTCCCTCACCTAGCTTGTTGGGAACACAAAGTTTCTTTTCAGTTGCAAACTCCACTCCATACATATATATGGGGAGGTACTAGCTCCAACTCGGTTTTACAGTGAAAACTGCAGGAACTTCAAACCGGCACTAGGAAACAGACTGAGAAAACAGAGTAAAAGTTTCTCCTGCAACCCGTTCCCCTTGTGCTAGATGAACGAACGTCTCTCCACATGCTCAGTTCTGAGAGATAAGTGTGTGTGAAAGCCGTCCTTCACCTAGCTTGTTGGGAACACAAAGTTTCTTTTCAGTTGCAAACTCCACTCCATACATATATATGGGGAGGTACTAGCTCCAACTCGGTTTTACAGTGAAAACTGCAGGAACTTCAAACCGGCACTAGGAAACAGACTGAGAAACCAGAGTAAAAGTTTCTCCTGCAACCCGTTCCCCTTGTGCTAGATGAACGAACGTCTCTCCACATGCTCACTTCTGAGAGATAAGTGTGTGTGAAAGCCGTCCTTCACCTAGCTTGTTGGGAACACAAAGTTTCTTTTCAGTTGCAAACTCCACTCCATACATATATATGGGGAGGTACTAGCTCCAACTCGGTTTTACAGTGAAAACTGCAGGAACTTCAAACCGGCACTAGGAAACAGACTGAGAAACCAGAGTAAAAGTTTCTCCTGCAACCCGTTCCCCTTGTGCTAGATGAACGAACGTCTCTCCACATGCTCAGTTCTGAGAGATAAGTGTGTGTGAAAGCCGTCCTTCACCTAGCTTGTTGGGAACACAAAGTTTCTTTTCAGTTGCAAACTCCACTCCATACATATATATGGGGAGGTACTAGCTCCAACTCGGTTTTACAGTGAAAACTGCAGGAACTTGAAACCGGCACTAGGAAACAGACTGAGAAACCAGAGTAAAAGTTTCTCCTGCAACCCGTTCCCCTTGTGCTAGATGAACGAACGTCTCTCCACATGCTCAGTTCTGAGAGATAAGTGTGTGTGAAAGCCGTCCTTCACCTAGCTTGTTGGGAACACAAAGTTTCTTTTCAGTTGCAAACTCCACTCCATACATATATATGGGGAGGTACTAGCTCCAACTCGGTTTTACAGTGAAAACTGCAGGAACTTCAAACCGGCACTAGGAAACAGACTGAGAAACCAGAGTAAAAGTTTCTCCTGCAACCCGTTCCCTTTGTGCTAGATGAACGAACGTCTCTCCACATGCTCAATTCTGAGAGATAAGTGTGTGTGAAAGCCCTACTTCACCTAGCTTGTTGGGAAAACAAAGTTTCTTTTCAGTTGCAAACTCCATTCCATACATATATATGGGGAGGTACTAGCTCCAACTCGGTTTTACAGTGAAAACTGCAGGAAATTCAAACCGGCACTAGGAAAGAGACTGAGAAACCAGAGTAAAAGTTTCTCCTGCAACCCGTTCCCCTTGTGCTAGATGAACGAACGTCTCTCCACATGCTCAGTTCTGAGAGATAAGTGTGTGTGAAAGCCGTCCTTCACCTAGCTTGTTGGGAACACAAAGTTTCTTTTCAGTTGCAAACTCCACTCCATACATATATATGGGGAGGTACTAGCTCCAACTCGGTTTTACAGTGAAAACTGCAGGAAATTCAAACCGGCACTAGGAAACAGACTGAGAAACCAGAGTAAAAGTTTCTCCTGCAACCCGTTCCCCTTGTGCCAGATGAACGAACGTCTCTCCACATGCTCAGTTCTGAGAGATAAGTGTGTGTGAAAGCCGTCCTTCACCTAGCTTGTTGGGAACACAAAGTTACTTTTCAGTTGCAAACTCCACTCCATACATATATATGGGGAGGTACTAGCTCCAACTCGGTTTTACAGTGAAAACTGCAGGAACTTGAAACCGGCACTAGGAAACAGACTGAGAAACCAGAGTAAAAGTTTCTCCTGCAACCCGTTCCCCTTGTGCTAGATGAACGAACGTCTCTCCACATGCTCAGTTCTGAGAGATAAGTGTGTGTGAAAGCCGTCCTTCACCTAGCTTGTTGGGAACACAAAGTTTCTTTTCAGTTGCAAACTCCACTCCATACATATATATGGGGAGGTACTAGCTCCAACTCGGTTTTACAGTGAAAACTGCAGGAACTTCAAACCGGCACTAGGAAACAGACTGAGAAACCAGAGTAAAAGTTTCTCCTGCAACCCGTTCCCTTTGTGCTAGATGAACGAACGTCTCTCCACATGCTCAGTTCTGAGAGATAAGTGTGTGTGAAAGCCGTACTTCACCTAGCTTGTTGGGAAAACAAAGTTTCTTTTCAGTTGCAAACTCCATTCCATACATATATATGGGGAGGTACTAGCTCCAACCAGGTTTTACAGTGAAAACTGCAGGAAATTCAATCCGGCACTAGGAAACAGACTGAGAAACCAGAGTAAAAGTTTCTCCTGCAACCCGTTCCCCTTGTGCCAGATGAACGAACGTCTCTCCACATGCTCACTTCTGAGAGATAAGTGTGTGTGAAAGCCGTCCTTCACCTAGCTTGTTGGGAACACAAAGTTACTTTTCAGTTGCAAACTCCACTCCATACATATATATGGGGAGGTACTAGCTCCAACTCGGTTTTACAGTGAAAACTGCAGGAACTTCAAACCGGCACTAGGAAACAGACTGAGAAACCAGAGTAAAAGTTTCTCCTGCAACCCGTTCCCCTTGTGCTAGATGAACGAACGTCTCTCCACATGCTCAGTTCTGAGAGATAAGTGTGTGTGAAAGCCGTCCTTCACCTAGCTTGTTGGGAACACAAAGTTTCTTTTCAGTTGCAAACTCCACTCCATACATATATATGGGGAGGTACTAGCTCCAACTCGGTTTTACAGTGAAAACTGCAGGAACTTCAAACCGGCACTAGGAAACAGACTGAGAAACCAGAGTAAAAGTTTCTCCTGCAACCCGTTCCCCTTGTGCTAGATGAACGAAAGTCTCTCCACATGCTCAGTTCTGAGAGATAAGTGTGTGTGAAAGCCGTCCTTCACCTAGCTTGTTGGGATCACAAAGTTTCTTTTCAGTTGCAAACTCCACTCCATACATATATATGCGGAGGTACTAGTTCCAACTCTGTTTTACAGTGAAAACTGCAGGAACTTCAAACCGGCACTAGGAAACAGACTGAGAAACCAGAGTAAAAGTTTCTCCTGCAACCCGTTCCCCTTGTGCTAGATGAACGAAAGTCTCTCCACATGCTCAGTTCTGAGAGATAAGTGTGTGTGAAAGCCGTCCTTCACCTAGCTTGTTGGGAACACAAAGTTTCTTTTCAGTTGCAAACTCCACTCCATACATATATATGGAGAGGTACTAGCTCCAACTCGGTTTTACAGTGAAAACTGCAGGAACTTCAAACCGGCACTAGGAAACAGACTGAGAAACCAGAGTAAAAGTTTCTCCTGCAACCCGTTTCCCTTGTGCTAGATGAACGAACGTCTCTCCACATGCTCAGTTCTGAGAGATAAGTGTGTGTGAAAGCCGTCCTTCACCTAGCTTGTTGGGAACACAAAGTTTCTTTTCAGTTGCAAACTCCACTCCATACATATATATGGGGAGGTACTAGCTCCAACTCGGTTTTACAGTGAAAACTGCAGGAACTTCAAACCGGCACTAGGAAACAGACTGAGAAACCAGAGTAAAAGTTTCTCCTGCAACCCGTTCCCCTTGTGCTACATGAACGAACGTCTCTCCACATGCTCACTTCTGAGAGATAAGTGTGTGTGAAAGCCGTCCTTCACCTAGCTTGTTGGGAACACAAAGTTTCTTTTCAGTTGCAAACTCCACTCCATACATATATATGGGGAGGTACTAGCTCCAACTCGGTTTTACAGTGAAAACTGCAGGAACGTCAAACCGGCACTAGGAAACAGACTGAGAAACCAGAGTAAAAGTTTCTCCTGCAACCCGTTCCCCTTGTGCTAGATGAACGAACGTCTCTCCACATGCTCAGTTCTGAGAGATAAGTGTGTGTGAAAGCCGTCCTTCACCTAGCTTGTTGGGAACACAAAGTTCCTTTTCAGTTGCAAACTCCACTCCATACATATATATGGGGAGGTACTAGCTCCAACTCGGTTTTACAGTGAAAACTGCAGGAACTTGAAACCGGCACTAGGAAACAGACTGAGAAACCAGAGTAAAAGTTTCTCCTGCAACCCGTTCCCCTTGTGCTAGATGAACGAACGTCTCTCCACATGCTCAGTTCTGAGAGATAAGTGTGTGTGAAAGCCGTCCTTCACCTAGCTTGTTGGGAACACAAAGTTTCTTTTCAGTTGCAAACTCCACTCCATACATATATATGGAGAGGTACTAGCTCCAACTCGGTTTTACAGTGAAAACTGCAGGAACTTCAAACCGGCACTAGGAAACAGACTGAGAAACCAGAGTAAAAGTTTCTCCTGCAACCCGTTCCCCTTGTGCTAGATGAACGAACGTCTCTCCACATGCTCAGTTCTGAGAGATAAGTGTGTGTGAAAGCCGTCCTTCACCTAGCTTGTTGGGAACACAAAGTTTCTTTTCAGTTGCAAACTCCACTCCATACATATATATGGGGAGGTACTAGTTCCAACTCGGTTTTACAGTGAAAACTGCAGGAACTTCAAACCGGCACTAGGAAACAGACTGAGGAACCAGAGTAAAAGTTTCTCCTGCAACCCGTTCCCCTTGTGCTACATGAACGAACGTCTCTCCACATGCTCACTTCTGAGAGATAAGTGTGTGTGAAAGCCGTCCTTCACCTAGCTTGTTGGGAACACAAAGTTTCTTTTCAGTTGCAAACTCCACTCCATACATATATATGGGGAGGTACTAGCTCCAACTCGGTTTTACAGTGAAAACTGCAGGAACGTCAAACCGGAACTAGGAAACAGACTGAGAAACCAGAGTAAAAGTTTCTCCTGCAACCCGTTCCCCTTGTGCTAGATGAACGAAAGTCTCTCCACATGCTCAGTTCTGAGAGATAAGTGTGTGTGAAAGCCGTCCTTCACCTAGCTTTTTGGGAACACAACGTTCCTTTTCAGTTGCAAACTCCACTCCATACATATATATGGGGAGGTACTAGCTCCAACTCGGTTTTACAGTGAAAACTGCAGGAACTTGAAACCGGCACTAGGAAACAGACTGAGAAACCAGAGTAAAAGTTTCTCCTGCAACCCGTTCCCCTTGTGCTAGATGAACGAACGTCTCTCCACATGCTCAGTTCTGAGAGATAAGTGTGTGTGAAAGCCGTCCTTCACCTAGCTTGTTGGGAACACAAAGTTTCTTTTCAGTTGCAAACTCCACTCCATACATATATATGGAGAGGTACTAGCTCCAACTCGGTTTTACAGTGAAAACTGCAGGAACTTCAAACCGGCACTAGGAAACAGACTGAGAAACCAGAGTAAAAGTTTCTCCTGCAACCCGTTCCCCTTGTGCTAGATGAACGAACGTCTCTCCACATGCTCAGTTCTGAGAGATAAGTGTGTGTGAAAGCCGTCCTTCACCTAGCTTGTTGGGAACACAAAGTTTCTTTTCAGTTGCAAACTCCACTCCATACATATATATGGGGAGGTACTAGTTCCAACTCGGTTTTACAGTGAAAACTGCAGGAACTTCAAACCGGCACTAGGAAACAGACTGAGAAACCAGAGTAAAAGTTTCTCCTGCAACCCGTTCCCCTTGTGCTACATGAACGAACGTCTCTCCACATGCTCACTTCTGAGAGATAAGTGTGTGTGAAAGCCGTCCTTCACCTAGCTTGTTGGGAACACAAAGTTTCTTTTCAGTTGCAAACTCCACTCCATACATATATATGGGGAGGTACTAGCTCCAACTCGGTTTTACAGTGAAAACTGCAGGAACGTCAAACCGGCACTAGGAAACAGACTGAGAAACCAGAGTAAAAGTTTCTCCTGCAACCCGTTCCCCTTGTGCTAGATGAACGAACGTCTCTCCACATGCTCAGTTCTGAGAGATAAGTGTGTGTGAAAGCCGTCCTTCACCTAGCTTGTTGTGAACACAAAGTTCCTTTTCAGTTGCAAACTCCACTCCATACATATATATGGGGAGGTACTAGCTCCAACTCGGTTTTACAGTGAAAACTGCAGGAACTTCAAACCGGCACTAGGAAACAGACTGAGAAACCAGAGTAAAAGTTTCTCCTGCAACCCGTTCCCTTTGTGCTAGATGAACGAACGTCTCTCCACATGCTCAGTTCTGAGAGATAAGTGTGTGTGAAAGCCGCCCTTCACCTAGCTTGTTGGGAACACAAAGTTTCTTTTCAGTTGCAAACTCCACTCCATACATATATATGGGGAGGTACTAGCTCCAACTCTGTTTTACAGTGAAAACTGCAGGAACTTCAAACCGGCACTAGGAAACAGACTGAGAAACCAGAGTAAAAGTTTCTCCTGCAACCCGTTCCCTTTGTGCTAGATGAACGAACGTCTCTCCACATGCTCAGTTCTGAGAGATAAGTGTGTGTGAAAGCCGTACTTCACCTAGCTTGTTGGGAAAACAAAGTTTCTTTTCAGTTGCAAGCTCCATTCCATACATATATATGGGGAGGTACTAGCTCCAACCAGGTTTTACAGTGAAAACTGCAGGAAATTCAATCCGGCACTAGGAAACAGACTGAGAAACCAGAGTAAAAGTTTCTCCTGCAACCCGTTCCCCTTGTGCCAGATGAACGAACGTCTCTCCACATGCTCAGTTCTGAGAGATAAGTGTGTGTGAAAGCCGTCCTTCACCTAGCTTGTTGGGAACACAAAGTTACTTTTCAGTTGCAAACTCCACTCCATACATATATATGGGGAGGTACTAGCTCCAACTCGCTTTTACAGTGAAAACTGCAGGAACTTCAAACCGGCACTAGGAAACAGACTGAGAAACCAGAGTAAAAGTTTCTCCTGCAACCCGTTCCCCTTGTGCTAGATGAACGAACGTCTCTCCACATGCTCAGTTCTGAGAGATAAGTGTGTGTGAAAGCCGTCCTTCACCTAGCTTGTTGGGAACACAAAGTTTCTTTTCAGTTGCAAACTCCACTCCATACATATATATGGGGAGGTACTAGCTCCAACTCGGTTTTACAGTGAAAACTGCAGGAACTTCAAACCGGCACTAGGAAACAGACTGAGAAACCAGAGTAAAAGTTTCTCCTGCAACCCGTTCCCCTTGTGCTAGATGAACGAACGTCTCTCCACATGCTCACTTCTGAGAGATAAGTGTGTGTGAAAGCCGTCCTTCACCTAGCTTGTTGGGAACACAAAGTTTCTTTTCAGTTGCAAACTCCACTCCATACATATATATGGGGAGGTACTAGCTCCAACTCGGTTTTACAGTGAAAACTGCAGGAACTTCAAACCGGCACTAGGAAACAGACTGAGAAACCAGAGTAAAAGTTTCTCCTGCAACCCGTTCCCCTTGTGCTAGATGAACGAACGTCTCTCCACATGCTCAGTTCTGAGAGATAAGTGTGTGTGAAAGCCGTCCTTCACCTAGCTTGTTGGGAACACAAAGTTTCTTTTCAGTTGCAAACTCCACTCCATACATATATATGGGGAGGTACTAGCTCCAACTCGGTTTTACAGTGAAAACTGCAGGAACTTGAAACCGGCACTAGGAAACAGACTGAGAAACCAGAGTAAAAGTTTCTCCTGCAACCCGTTCCCCTTGTGCTAGATGAACGAACGTCTCTCCACATGCTCAGTTCTGAGAGATAAGTGTGTGTGAAAGCCGTCCTTCACCTAGCTTGTTGGGAACACAAAGTTTCTTTTCAGTTGCAAACTCCACTCCATACATATATATGGGGAGGTACTAGCTCCAACTCGGTTTTACAGTGAAAACTGCAGGAAATTCAAACCGGCACTAGGAAACAGACTGAGAAACCAGAGTAAAAGTTTCTCATGCAACCCGTTCCCCTTGTGCCAGATGAACGAACGTCTCTCCACATGCTCAGTTCTGAGAGATAAGTGTGAGTGAAAGCCGTCCTTCACCTAGCTTGTTGGGAACACAAAGTTACTTTTCAGTTGCAAACTCCACTCCATACATATATATGGGGAGGTACTAGCTCCAACTCGGTTTTACAGTGAAAACTGCAGGAACTTCAAACCGGCACTAGGAAACAGACTGAGAAACGAGAGTAAAAGTTTCTCCTGCAACCCGTTCCCCTTGTGTTAGATGAACGAACGTCCCTCCACATGCTCAGTTCTGAGAGATAAGTGTGTGTGAAAGCCGTCCTTCACCTAGCTTGTTGGGAACAAAAAGTTTCTTTTCAGTTGCAAACTCCACTCCATACATATATATGGGGAGGTACTAGCTCCAACTCGGTTTTACAGTGAAAACTGCAGGAACTTCAAACCGGCACTAGGAAACAGACTGAGAAACCAGAGTAAAAGTTTCTCCTGCAACCCGTTCCCCTTTTGCTAGATGAACGAACGTCTCTCCACATGCTCAGTTCTGAGAGATAAGTGTGTGTGAAAGCCGTCCTTCAACTAGCTTGTTGGGAACACAAAGTTTCTTTTCAGTTGCAAACTCCACTCCATACATATATATGGGGAGGTACTAGCTCCAACTCGGTTTTACAGTGAAAACTGCAGGAACTTCAAACCGGCACTAGGAAACAGACTGAGAAACCAGAGTAAAAGTTTCTCCTGCAACCCGTTCCCCTTGTGCTAGATGAACGAACGTCTCTCCACATGCTCAGTTCTGAGAGATAAGTGTGTGTGAAAGCCGTCCCTCACCTAGCTTGTTGGGAACACAAAGTTTCTTTTCAGTTGCAAACTCCACTCCATACATATATATGGGGAGGTACTAGCTCCAACTCGGTTTTACAGTGAAAACTGCAGGAACTTCAAACCGGCACTAGGAAACAGACTGAGAAAACAGAGTAAAAGTTTCTCCTGCAACCCGTTCCCCTTGTGCTAGATGAACGAACGTCTCTCCACATGCTCAGTTCTGAGAGATAAGTGTGTGTGAAAGCCGTCCTTCACCTAGCTTGTTGGGAACACAAAGTTTCTTTTCAGTTGCAAACTCCACTCCATACATATATATGGGGAGGTACTAGCTCCAACTCGGTTTTACAGTGAAAACTGCAGGAAATTCAAACCGGCACTAGGAAACAGACTGAGAAACCAGAGAAAAAGTTTCTCCTGCAACCCGTTCCCCTTGTGCTAGATGAACGAACGTCTCTCCACATGCTCACTTCTGAGAGATAAGTGTGTGTGAAAGCCGTCCTTCACCTAGCTTGTTGGGAACACAAAGTTTCTTTTCAGTTGCAAACTCCACTCCATACATATATATGGGGAGGTACTAGCTCCAACTCGGTTTTACAGTGAAAACTGCAGGAACTTCAAACCGGCACTAGGAAACAGACTGAGAAACCAGAGTAAAAGTTTCTCCTGCAACCCGTTCCCCTTGTGCTAGATGAACGAACGTCTCTCCACATGCTCAGTTCTGAGAGATAAGTGTGTGTGAAAGCCGTCCTTCACCTAGCTTGTTGGGAACACAAAGTTTCTTTTCAGTTGCAAACTCCACTCCATACATATATATGGGGAGGTACTAGCTCCAACTCGGTTTTACAGTGAAAACTGCAGGAACTTGAAACCGGCACTAGGAAACAGACTGAGAAACCAGAGTAAAAGTTTCTCCTGCAACCCGTTCCCCTTGTGCTAGATGAACGAACGTCTCTCCACATGCTCAGTTCTGAGAGATAAGTGTGTGTGAAAGCCGTCCTTCACCTAGCTTGTTGGGAACACAAAGTTTCTTTTCAGTTGCAAACTCCACTCCATACATATATATGGGGAGGTACTAGCTCCAACTCGGTTTTACAGTGAAAACTGCAGGAACTTCAAACCGGCACTAGGAAACAGACTGAGAAACCAGAGTAAAAGTTTCTCCTGCAACCCGTTCCCTTTGTGCTAGATGAACGAACGTCTCTCCACATGCTCAATTCTGAGAGATAAGTGTGTGTGAAAGCCCTACTTCACCTAGCTTGTTGGGAAAACAAAGTTTCTTTTCAGTTGCAAACTCCATTCCATACATATATATGGGGAGGTACTAGCTCCAACTCGGTTTTACAGTGAAAACTGCAGGAAATTCAAACCGGCACTAGGAAAGAGACTGAGAAACCAGAGTAAAAGTTTCTCCTGCAACCCGTTCCCCTTGTGCTAGATGAACGAACGTCTCTCCACATGCTCAGTTCTGAGAGATAAGTGTGTGTGAAAGCCGTCCTTCACCTAGCTTGTTGGGAATACAAAGTTTCTTTTCAGTTGCAAACTCCACTCCATACATATATATGGGGAGGTACTAGCTCCAACTCGGTTTTACAGTGAAAACTGCAGGAAATTCAAACCGGCACTAGGAAACAGACTGAGAAACCAGAGTAAAAGTTTCTCCTGCAACCCGTTCCCCTTGTGCTAGATGAACGAACGTCTCTCCACATGCTCAGTTCTGAGAGATAAGTGTGTGTGAAAGCCGTCCTTCACCTAGCTTGTTGGGAACACAAAGTTTCTTTTCAGTTGCAAACTCCACTCCATACATATATATGGGGAGGTACTAGCTCCAACTCGGTTTTACAGTGAAAACTGCAGGAACTTCAAACCGGCACTAGGAAACAGACTGAGAAACCAGAGTAAAAGTTTCTCCTGCAACCCGTTCCCCTTGTGCTAGATGAACGAACGTCTCTCCACATGCTCAGTTCTGAGAGATAAGTGTGTGTGAAAGCCGTCCTTCACCTAGCTTGTTGGGAACACAAAGTTTCTTTTCAGTTGCAAACTCCACTCCATACATATATATGGGGAGGTACTAGCTCCAACTCGGTTTTACAGTGAAAACTGCAGGAACTTCAAACCGGCACTAGGAAACAGACTGAGAAACCAGAGTAAAAGTTTCTCCTGCAACCCGTTCCCTTTGTGCTAGATGAACGAACGTCTCTCCACATGCTCAGTTCTGAGAGATAAGTGTGTGTGAAAGCCGTACTTCACCTAGCTTGTTGGGAAAACAAAGTTTCTTTTCAGTTGCAAACTCCATTCCATACATATATATGGGGAGGTACTAGCTCCAACCAGGTTTTACAGTGAAAACTGCAGGAAATTCAATCCGGCACTAGGAAACAGACTGAGAAACCAGAGTAAAAGTTTCTCCTGCAACCCGTTCCCCTTGTGCCAGATGAACGAACGTCTCTCCACATGCTCACTTCTGAGAGATATGTGTGTGTGAAAGCCGTCCTTCACCTAGCTTGTTGGGAACACAAAGTTACTTTTCAGTTGCAAACTCCACTCCATACATATATATGGGGAGGTACTAGCTCCAACTCGGTTTTACAGTGAAAACTGCAGGAACTTCAAACCGGCACTAGGAAACAGACTGAGAAACCAGAGTAAAAGTTTCTCCTGCAACCCGTTCCCCTTGTGCTAGATGAACGAACGTCTCTCCACATGCTCAGTTCTGAGAGATAAGTGTGTGTGAAAGCCGTCCTTCACCTAGCTTGTTGGGATCACAAAGTTTCTTTTCAGTTGCAAACTCCACTCCATACATATATATGCGGAGGTACTAGTTCCAACTCTGTTTTACAGTGAAAACTGCAGGAACTTCAAACCGGCACTAGGAAACAGACTGAGAAACCAGAGTAAAAGTTTCTCCTGCAACCCGTTCCCTTTGTGCTAGATGAACGAAAGTCTCTCCACATGCTCAGTTCTGAGAGATAAGTGTGTGTGAAAGCCGTCCTTCACCTAGCTAGTTGGGAACACAAAGTTTCTTTTCAGTTGCAAACTCCACTCCATACATATATATGGAGAGGTACTAGCTCCAACTCGGTTTTACAGTGAAAACTGCAGGAACTTCAAACCGGCACTAGGAAACAGACTGAGAAACCAGAGTAAAAGTTTCTCCTGCAACCCGTTTCCCTTGTGCTAGATGAACGAACGTCTCTCCACATGCTCAGTTCTGAGAGATAAGTGTGTGTGAAAGCCGTCCTTCACCTAGCTTGTTGGGAACACAAAGTTTCTTTTCAGTTGCAAACTCCACTCCATACATATATATGGGGAGGTACTAGCTCCAACTCGGTTTTACAGTGAAAACTGCAGGAACTTCAAACCGGCACTAGGAAACAGACTGAGAAACCAGAGTAAAAGTTTCTCCTGCAACCCGTTCCCCTTGTGCTACATGAACGAACGTCTCTCCACATGCTCACTTCTGAGAGATAAGTGTGTGTGAAAGCCGTCCTTCACCTAGCTTGTTGGGAACACAAAGTTTCTTTTCAGTTGCAAACTCCACTCCATACATATATATGGGGAGGTACTAGCTCCAACTCGGTTTTACAGTGAAAACTGCAGGAACGTCAAACCGGCACTAGGAAACAGACTGAGAAACCAGAGTAAAAGTTTCTCCTGCAACCCGTTCCCCTTGTGCTAGATGAACGAACGTCTCTCCACATGCTCAGTTCTGAGAGATAAGTGTGTGTGAAAGCCGTCCTTCACCTAGCTTGTTGGGAACACAAAGTTCCTTTTCAGTTGCAAACTCCACTCCATACATATATATGGGGAGGTACTAGCTCCAACTCGGTTTTACAGTGAAAACTGCAGGAACTTGAAACCGGCACTAGGAAACAGACTGAGAAACCAGAGTAAAAGTTTCTCCTGCAACCCGTTCCCCTTGTGCTAGATGAACGAACGTCTCTCCACATGCTCAGTTCTGAGAGATAAGTGTGTGTGAAAGCCGTCCTTCACCTAGCTTGTTGGGAACACAAAGTTTCTTTTCAGTTGCAAACTCCACTCCATACATATATATGGAGAGGTACTAGCTCCAACTCGGTTTTACAGTGAAAACTGCAGGAACTTCAAACCGGCACTAGGAAACAGACTGAGAAACCAGAGTAAAAGTTTCTCCTGCAACCCGTTCCCCTTGTGCTAGATGAACGAACGTCTCTCCACATGCTCAGTTCTGAGAGATAAGTGTGTGTGAAAGCCGTCCTTCACCTAGCTTGTTGGGAACACAAAGTTTCTTTTCAGTTGCAAACTCCACTCCATACATATATATGGGGAGGTACTAGTTCCAACTCGGTTTTACAGTGAAAACTGCAGGAACTTCAAACCGGCACTAGGAAACAGACTGAGGAACCAGAGTAAAAGTTTCTCCTGCAACCCGTTCCCCTTGTGCTACATGAACGAACGTCTCTCCACATGCTCACTTCTGAGAGATAAGTGTGTGTGAAAGCCGTCCTTCACCTAGCTTGTTGGGAACACAAAGTTTCTTTTCAGTTGCAAACTCCACTCCATACATATATATGGGGAGGTACTAGCTCCAACTCGGTTTTACAGTGAAAACTGCAGGAACGTCAAACCGGCACTAGGAAACAGACTGAGAAACCAGAGTAAAAGTTTCTCCTGCAACCCGTTCCCCTTGTGCTAGATGAACGAAAGTCTCTCCACATGCTCAGTTCTGAGAGATAAGTGTGTGTGAAAGCCGTCCTTCACCTAGCTTTTTGGGAACACAACGTTCCTTTTCAGTTGCAAACTCCACTCCATACATATATATGGGGAGGTACTAGCTCCAACTCGGTTTTACAGTGAAAACTGCAGGAACTTGAAACCGGCACTAGGAAACAGACTGAGAAACCAGAGTAAAAGTTTCTCCTGCAACCCGTTCCCCTTGTGCTAGATGAACGAACGTCTCTCCACATGCTCAGTTCTGAGAGATAAGTGTGTGTGAAAGCCGTCCTTCACCTAGCTTGTTGGGAACACAAAGTTTCTTTTCAGTTGCAAACTCCACTCCATACATATATATGGAGAGGTACTAGCTCCAACTCGGTTTTACAGTGAAAACTGCAGGAACTTCAAACCGGCACTAGGAAACAGACTGAGAAACCAGAGTAAAAGTTTCTCCTGCAACCCGTTCCCCTTGTGCTAGATGAACGAACGTCTCTCCACATGCTCAGTTCTGAGAGATAAGTGTGTGTGAAAGCCGTCCTTCACCTAGCTTGTTGGGAACACAAAGTTTCTTTTCAGTTGCAAACTCCACTCCATACATATATATGGGGAGGTACTAGTTCCAACTCGGTTTTACAGTGAAAACTGCAGGAACTTCAAACCGGCACTAGGAAACAGACTGAGAAACCAGAGTAAAAGTTTCTCCTGCAACCCGTTCCCCTTGTGCTACATGAACGAACGTCTCTCCACATGCTCACTTCTGAGAGATAAGTGTGTGTGAAAGCCGTCCTTCACCTAGCTTGTTGGGAACACAAAGTTTCTTTTCAGTTGCAAACTCCACTCCATACATATATATGGGGAGGTACTAGCTCCAACTCGGTTTTACAGTGAAAACTGCAGGAACGTCAAACCGGCACTAGGAAACAGACTGAGAAACCAGAGTAAAAGTTTCTCCTGCAACCCGTTCCCCTTGTGCTAGATGAACGAACGTCTCTCCACATGCTCAGTTCTGAGAGATAAGTGTGTGTGAAAGCCGTCCTTCACCTAGCTTGTTGGGAACACAAAGTTCCTTTTCAGTTGCAAACTCCACTCCATACATATATATGGGGAGGTACTAGCTCCAACTCGGTTTTACAGTGAAAACTGCAGGAACTTCAAACCGGCACTAGGAAACAGACTGAGAAACCAGAGTAAAAGTTTCTCCTGCAACCCGTTCCCTTTGTGCTAGATGAACGAACGTCTCTCCACATGCTCAGTTCTGAGAGATAAGTGTGTGTGAAAGCCGCCCTTCACCTAGCTTGTTGGGAACACAAAGTTTCTTTTCAGTTGCAAACTCCACTCCATACATATATATGGGGAGGTACTAGCTCCAACTCTGTTTTACAGTGAAAACTGCAGGAACTTCAAACCGGCACTAGGAAACAGACTGAGAAACCAGAGTAAAAGTTTCTCCTGCAACCCGTTCCCTTTGTGCTAGATGAACGAACGTCTCTCCACATGCTCAGTTCTGAGAGATAAGTGTGTGTGAAAGCCGTACTTCACCTAGCTTGTTGGGAAAACAAAGTTTCTTTTCAGTTGCAAGCTCCATTCCATACATATATATGGGGAGGTACTAGCTCCAACCAGGTTTTACAGTGAAAACTGCAGGAAATTCAATCCGGCACTAGGAAACAGACTGAGAAACCAGAGTAAAAGTTTCTCCTGCAACCCGTTCCCCTTGTGCCAGATGAACGAACGTCTCTCCACATGCTCAGTTCTGAGAGATAAGTGTGTGTGAAAGCCGTCCTTCACCTAGCTTGTTGGGAACACAAAGTTACTTTTCAGTTGCAAACTCCACTCCATACATATATATGGGGAGGTACTAGCTCCAACTCGCTTTTACAGTGAAAACTGCAGGAACTTCAAACCGGCACTAGGAAACAGACTGAGAAACCAGAGTAAAAGTTTCTCCTGCAACCCGTTCCCCTTGTGCTAGATGAACGAACGTCTCTCCACATGCTCAGTTCTGAGAGATAAGTGTGTGTGAAAGCCGTCCTTCACCTAGCTTGTTGGGAACACAAAGTTTCTTTTCAGTTGCAAACTCCACTCCATACATATATATGGGGAGGTACTAGCTCCAACTCGGTTTTACAGTGAAAACTGCAGGAACTTCAAACCGGCACTAGGAAACAGACTGAGAAACCAGAGTAAAAGTTTCTCCTGCAACCCGTTCCCCTTGTGCTAGATGAACGAAAGTCTCTCCACATGCTCAGTTCTGAGAGATAAGTGTGTGTGAAAGCCGTCCTTCACCTAGCTTGTTGGGAACACAAAGTTTCTTTTCAGTTGCAAACTCCACTCCATACATATATATGGGGAGGTACTAGTTCCAACTCTGTTTTACAGTGAAAACTGCAGGAACTTCAAACCGGCACTAGGAAACAGACTGAGAAACCAGAGTAAAAGTTTCTCCTGCAACCCGTTCCCCTTGTGCTAGATGAACGAACGTCTCTCCACATGCTCAGTTCTGAGAGATAAGTGTGTGTGAAAGCCGTCCTTCACCTAGCTTGTTGGGAACACAAAGTTTCTTTTCAGTTGCAAACTCCACTCCATACATATATTTGGAGAGGTACTAGCTCCAACTCGGTTTTACAGTGAAAACTGCAGGAACTTCAAACCGGCACTAGGAAACAGACTGAGAAACCAGAGTAAAAGTTTCTCCTGCAAACCGTTCCCCTTGTGCTAGATGAACGAACGTCTCTCCACATGCTCAGTTCTGAGAGATAAGTGTGTGTGAAAGCCGTCCTTCACCTAGCTTGTTGGGAACACAAAGTTTCTTTTCAGTTGCAAACTCCACTCCATACATATATATGGGGAGGTACTAGCTCCAACTCGGTTTTACAGTGAAAACTGCAGGAACTTCAAACCGGCACTAGGAAACAGACTGAGAAACCAGAGTAAAAGTTTCTCCTGCAACCCGTTCCCCTTGTGCTACATGAACGAACGTCTCTCCACATGCTCACTTCTGAGAGATAAGTGTGTGTGAAAGCCGTCCTTCACCTAGCTTGTTGGGAACACAAAGTTTCTTTTCAGTTGCAAACTCCACTCCATACATATATATGGGGAGGTACTAGCTCCAACTCGGTTTTACAGTGAAAACTGCAGGAACGTCAAACCGGCACTAGGAAACAGACTGAGAAACCAGAGTAAAAGTTTCTCCTGCAACCCGTTCCCCTTGTGCTAGATGAACGAACGTCTCTCCACATGCTCAGTTCTGAGAGATATGTGTGTGTGAAAGCCGTCCTTCACCTAGCTTGTTGGGAACACAAAGTTCCTTTTCAGTTGCAAACTCCACTCCATACATATATATGGGGAGGTACTAGCTCCAACTCGGTTTTACAGTGAAAACTGCAGGAACTTGAAACCGGCACTAGGAAACAGACTGAGAAACCAGAGTAAAAGTTTCTCCTGCAACCCGTTCCCCTTGTGCTAGATGAACGAACGTCTCTCCACATGCTCAGTTCTGAGAGATAAGTGTGTGTGAAAGCCGTCCTTCACCTAGCTTGTTGGGAACACAAAGTTTCTTTTCAGTTGCAAACTCCACTCCATACATATATATGGAGAGGTACTAGCTCCAACTCGGTTTTACAGTGAAAACTGCAGGAACTTCAAACCGGCACTAGGAAACAGACTGAGAAACCAGAGTAAAAGTTTCTCCTGCAACCCGTTCCCCTTGTGCTAGATGAACGAACGTCTCTCCACATGCTCAGTTCTGAGAGATAAGTGTGTGTGAAAGCCGTCCTTCACCTAGCTTGTTGG
Organism: Camelus bactrianus; assembly: GCF_048773025.1. Taxonomy (NCBI): domain Eukaryota; kingdom Metazoa; phylum Chordata; class Mammalia; order Artiodactyla; family Camelidae; genus Camelus; species Camelus bactrianus. The sequence goes on from NW_027413943.1 coordinate 318,873, forward strand.
GAACACAAAGTTTCTTTTCAGTTGCAAACTCCACTCCATACATATATATGGGGAGGTACTAGTTCCAACTCGGTTTTACAGTGAAAACTGCAGGAACTTCAAACCGGCACTAGGAAACAGACTGAGAAACCAGAGTAAAAGTTTCTCCTGCAACCCGTTCCCCTTGTGCTAGATGAACGAACGTCTCTCCACATGCTCACTTCTGAGAGATAAGTGTGTGTGAAAGCCGTCCTTCACCTAGCTTGTTGGGAACACAAAGTTTCTTTTCAGTTGCAAACTCCACTCCATACATATATATGGGGAGGTACTAGTTCCAACTCGGTTTTACAGTGAAAACTGCAGGAACTTCAAACCGGCACTAGGAAACAGACTGAGAAACCAGAGTAAAAGTTTCTCCTGCAACCCGTTCCCCTTGTGCTACATGAACGAACGTCTCTCCACATGCTCACTTCTGAGAGATAAGTGTGTGTGAAAGCCGTCCTTCACCTAGCTTGTTGGGAACACAAAGTTTCTTTTCAGTTGCAAACTCCACTCCATACATATATATGGGGAGGTACTAGCTCCAACTCGGTTTTACAGTGAAAACTGCAGGAACGTCAAACCGGCACTAGGAAACAGACTGAGAAACCAGAGTAAAAGTTTCTCCTGCAACCCGTTCCCTTTGTGCTAGATGAACGAACGTCTCTCCACATGCTCAGTTCTGAGAGATAAGTGTGTGTGAAAGCCGCCCTTCACCTAGCTTGTTGGGAACACAAAGTTTCTTTTCAGTTGCAAACTCCACTCCATACATATATATGGGGAGGTACTAGCTCCAACTCGGTTTTACAGTGAAAACTGCAGGAACTTCAAACCGGCACTAGGAAACAGACTGAGAAACCAGAGTAAAAGTTTCTCCTGCAACCCGTTCCCTTTGTGCTAGATGAACGAACGTCTCTCCACATGCTCAGTTCTGAGAGATAAGTGTGTGTGAAAGCCGTCCTTCACCTAGCTTGTTGGGAACACAAAGTTTCTTTTCAGTTGCAAACTCCACTCCATACATATATATGGGGAGGTACTAGCTCCAACTCGGTTTTACAGTGAAAACTGCAGGAAACTCAAACCGGCACTAGGAAACAGACTGAGAAACCAGAGTAAAAGTTTCTCCTGCAACCCGTTCCCCTTGTGCCAGATGAACGAACGTCTCTCCACATGCTCAGTTCTGAGAGATAAGTGTGTGTGAAAGCCGTCCTTCACCTAGCTTGTTGGGAACACAAAGTTTCTTTTCAGTTGCAAACTCCACTCCATACATATATATGGGGAGGTACTAGCTCCAACTCGGTTTTACAGTGAAAACTGCAGGAAATTCAAACCGGCACTAGGAAACAGACTGAGAAACCAGAGTAAAAGTTTCTCCTGCAACCCGTTCCCCTTGTGCTAGATGAACGAACGTCTCTCCACATGCTCAGTTCTGAGAGATAAGTGTGTGTGAAAGCCGTCCTTCACCTAGCTTGTTGGGAACACAAAGTTTCTTTTCAGTTGCAAACTCCACTCCATACATATATATGGGGAGGTACTAGCTCCAACTCGGTTTTACAGTGAAAACTGCAGGAAATTCAAACCGGCACTAGGAAACAGACTGAGAAACCAGAGTAAAAGTTTCTCCTGCAACCCGTTCCCCTTGTGCCAGATGAACGAACGTCTCTCCACATGCTCAGTTCTGAGAGATAAGTGTGTGTGAAAGCCGTCCTTCACCTAGCTTGTTGGGAACACAAAGTTACTTTTCAGTTGCAAACTCCACTCCATACATATATATGGGGAGGTACTAGTTCCAACTCGGTTTTACAGTGAAAACTGCAGGAACTTCAAACCGGCACTAGGAAACAGACTGAGAAACCAGAGTAAAAGTTTCTCCTGCAACCCGTTCCCCTTGTGCTAGATGAACGAACGTCTCTCCACATGCTCAGTTCTGAGAGATAAGTGTGTGTGAAAGCCGTCCTTCACCTAGCTTGTTGGGAACACAAAGTTTCTTTTCAGTTGCAAACTCCACTCCATACATATATATGGGGAGGTACTAGCTCCAACTCGGTTTTACAGTGAAAACTCCAGGAACTTCAAACCGGCACTAGGAAACAGACTGAGAAACCAGAGTAAAAGTTTCTCCTGCAAACCGTTCCCTTTGTGCTAGATGAACGAACGTCTCTCCACATGCTAAGTTCTGAGAGATAAGTGTGTGTGAAAGCCGTCCTTCACCTAGCTTGTTGGGAACACAAAGTTTCTTTTCAGTTGCAAACTCCACTCCATACATATATATGGGGAGGTACTAGCTCCAACTCGGTTTTACAGTGAAAACTGCAGGAACTTCAAACCGGCACTAGGAAACAGACTGAGAAACCAGAGTAAAAGTTTCTCCTGCAACCCGTTCCCCTTGTGCTAGATGAACGAACGTCTCTCCACATGCTCAGTTCTGAGAGATAAGTGTGTGTGAAAGCCGTCCTTCACCTAGCTTGTTGGGAACACAAAGTTCCTTTTCAGTTGCAAACTCCACTCCATACATATATATGGGGAGGTACTAGCTCCAACTCGGTTTTACAGTGAAAACTGCAGGAACTTGAAACCGGCACTAGGAAACAGACTGAGAAACCAGAGTAAAAGTTTTTCCTGCAACCCGTTCCCCTTGTGCTAGATGAACGAACGTCTCTCCACATGCTCAGTTCTGAGAGATAAGTGTGTGTGAAAGCCGTCCTTCACCTAGCTTGTTGGGAACACAAAGTTTCTTTTCAGTTGCAAACTCCACTCCATACATATATATGGGGAGGTACTAGCTCCAACTCGGTTTTACAGTGAAAACTGCAGGAACTTCAAACCGGCACTAGGAAACAGACTGAGAAACCAGAGTAAAAGTTTCTCCTGCAACCCGTTCCCCTTGTGCCAGATGAACGAACGTCTCTCCACATGCTCAGTTCTGAGAGATAAGTGTGTGTGAAAGCCGTCCTTCACCTAGCTTGTTGGGAACACAAAGTTACTTTTCAGTTGCAAACTCCACTCCATACATATATATGGGGAGGTACTAGTTCCAACTCGGTTTTACAGTGAAACTGCAGGAACTTCAAACCGGCACTAGGAAACAGACTGAGAAACCAGAGTAAAAGTTTCTCCTGCAAACCGTTCCCCTTGTGCCAGATGAACGAACGGCTCTCCACATGCTCAGTTCTGAGAGATAAGTGTGTGTGAAAGCCGTCCTTCACCTAGCTTGTTGGGAACACAAAGTTTCTTTTCAGTTGCAAACTCCACTCCATACATATATATGGAGAGGTACTAGCTCCAACTCGGTTTTACAGTGAAAACTGCAGGAACTTCAAACCGGCACTAGGAAACAGACTGAGAAACCAGAGTAAAAGTTTCTCCTGCAACCCGTTCCCCTTGTGCTAGATGAACGAACGTCTCTCCACATGCTCAGTTCTGAGAGATAAGTGTGTGTGAAAGCCGTCCTTCACCTAGCTTGTTGGGAACACAAAGTTTCTTTTCAGTTGCAAACTCCACTCCATACATATATATGGGGAGGTACTAGCTCCAACTCGGTTTTACAGTGAAAACTGCAGGAACTTCAAACCGGCACTAGGAAACAGACTGAGAAACCAGAGTAAAAGTTTCTCCTGCAACCCGTTCCCTTCGTGCTAGATGAACGAACGTCTCTCCACATGCTCAGTTCTGAGAGATAAGTGTGTGTGAAAGCCGTCCTTCACCTAGCTTGTTGGGAACACAAAGTTTCTTTTCAGTTGCAAACACCACTCCATACATATATATGGGGAGGTACTAGCTCCAACTCGGTTTTACAGTGAAAACTGCAGGAACTTCAAACCGGCACTAGGAAACAGACTGAGAAACCAGAGTAAAAGTTTCTCCTGCAACCCGTTCCCCTTGTGCTAGATGAACGAACGTCTCTCCACATGCTCAGTTCTGAGAGATAAGTGTGTGTGAAAGCCGTCCTTCACCTAGCTTGTTGGGAACACAAAGTTCCTTTTCAGTTGCAAACTCCACTCCATACATATATATGGGGAGGTACTATCTCAAACTCGGTTTTACAATGTAAACTGCAGGAACTTGAAACCGGCACTAGGAAACAGACTGAGAAACCAGAGTAAAAGTTTCTCCTGCAACCCGTTCCCCTTGTGCTAGATGAACGAACGTCTCTCCACATGCTCAGTTCTGAGAGATAAGTGTGTGTGAAAGCCGTCCTTCACCTAGCTTGTTGGGAACACAAAGTTTCTTTTCAGTTGCAAACTCCACTCCATACATATATATGGGGAGGTACTAGCTCAAACTCGGTTTTACAGTGAAAACTGCTGGAACTTCAAACCGGCACTAGGAAACAGACTGAGAAACCAGAGTAAAATTTTCTCCTGCAACCCGTTCCCCTTGTGCTAGATGAACGAACGTCTCTCCACATGCTCAGTTCTGAGAGATAAGTGTGTGTGAAAGCCGTCCTTCACCTAGCTTGTTGGGAACACAAAGTTCCTTTTCAGTTGCAAACTCCACTCCATACATATATATGGGGAGGTACTAGCTCCAACTCGGTTTTACAGTGAAAACTGCAGGAACTTGAAACCGGCACTAGGAAACAGACTGAGAAACCAGAGTAAAAGTTTCTCCTGCAACCCGTTCCCCTTGTGCTAGATGAACGAACGTCTCTCCACATGCTCAGTTCTGAGAGATAAGTGTGTGTGAAAGCCGTCCTTCACCTAGCTTGTTGGGAACACAAAGTTTCTTTTCAGTTGCAAACTCCACTCCATACATATATATGGGGAGGTACTAGCTCCAACTCGGTTTTACAGTGAAAACTGCAGGAACTTGAAACCGGCACTAGGAAACAGACTGAGAAACCAGAGTAAAAGTTTCTCCTGCAACCCGTTCCCCTTGTGCCAGATGAACGAACGTCTCTCCACATGCTCAGTTCTGAGAGATAAGTGTGTGTGAAAGCCGTCCTTCACCTAGCTTGTTGGGAACACAAAGTTACTTTTCAGTTGCCAACTCCACTCCATACATATATATGGGGAGGTACTAGTTCCAACTCGGTTTTACAGTGAAAACTGCAGGAACTTCAAACCAGCACTAGGAAACAGACTGAGAAACCAGAGTAAAAGTTTCTCCTGCAACCCGTTCCCCTTGTGCCAGATGAACGAACGTCTCTCCACATGCTCAGTTCTGAGAGATAAGTGTGTGTGAAAGCCGTCCTTCACCTAGCTTGTTGGGAACACAAAGTTTCTTTTCAGTTGCAAACTCCACTCCATACATATATATGGAGAGGTACTAGCTCCAACTCGGTTTTACAGTGAAAACTGCAGGAACTTCAAACCGGCACTAGGAAACAGACTGAGAAACCAGAGTAAAAGTTTCTCCTGCAACCCGTTCCCCTTGTGCTAGATGAACGAACGTCTCTCCACATGCTCAGTTCTGAGAGATAAGTGTGTGTGAAAGCCGTCCTTCACCTAGCTTGTTGGGAACACAAAGTTTCTATTCAGTTGCAAACTCCACTCCATACATATATATGGGGAGGTACTAGCTCCAACTCGGTTTTACAGTGAAAACTGCAGGAACTTCAAACCGGCACTAGGAAACAGACTGAGAAACCAGAGTAAAAGTTTCTCCTGCAACCCGTTCTCTTTGTGCTAGATGAACGAACGTCTCTCCACATGCTCAGTTCTGAGAGATAAGTGTGTGTGAAAGCCGTCCTTCACCTAGCTTGTTGGGAACACAAAGTTTCTTTTCAGTTGCAAACTCCACTCCATACATATATATGGGGAGGTACTAGCTCCAACTCGGTTTTACAGTGAAAACTGCAGGAACTTCAAACCGGCACTAGGAAACAGACTGAGAAACCAGAGTAAAAGTTTCTCCTGCAACCCGTTCCCCTTGTGCTAGATGAACGAACGTCTCTCCACATGCTCAGTTCTGAGAGATAAGTGTGTGTGAAAGCCGTCCTTCACCTAGCTTGTTGGGAACACAAAGTTCCTTTTCAGTTGCAAACTCCACTCCATACATATATATGGGGAGGTACTAGCTCCAACTCGGTTTTACAGTGAAAACTGCAGGAACTTGAAACCGGCACTAGGAAACAGACTGAGAAACCAGAGTAAAAGTTTCTCCTGCAACCCGTTCCCCTTGTGCTAGATGAACGAACGTCTCTCCACATGCTCAGTTCTGAGAGATAAGTGTGTGTGAAAGCCGTCCTTCACCTAGCTTGTTGGGAACACAAAGTTTCTTTTCAGTTGCAAACTCCACTCCATACATATATATGGGGAGGTACTAGCTCCAACTCGGTTTTACAGTGAAAACTGCAGGAACTTCAAACCGGCACTAGGAAACAGACTGAGAAACCAGAGTAAAAGTTTCTCCTGCAACCCGTTCCCTTTGTGCTAGATGAACGAACGTCTCTCCACATGCTCAGTTCTGAGAGATAAGTGTGTGTGAAAGCCGTCCTTCACCTAGCTTGTTGGGAACACAAAGTTTCTTTTCAGTTGCAAACTCCACTCCATACATATATATGGGGAGGTACTAGCTCCAACTCGGTTTTACAGTGAAAACTGCAGGAACTTCAAACCGGCACTAGGAAACAGACTGAGAAACCACAGTAAAAGTTTCTCCTGCAAACCGTTCCCTTTGTGCTAGATGAACGAACGTCTCTCCACATGCTCAGTTCTGAGAGATAAGTGTGTGTGAAAGCCGTCCTTCACCTAGCTTGTTGGGAACACAAAGTTTCTTTTCAGTTGCAAACTCCACTCCATACATATATATGGGGAGGTACTAGCTCCAACTCGGTTTTACAGTGAAAACTGCAGGAACTTTAAACCGGCACTAGGAAACAGACTGAGAAACCAGAGTAAAAGTTTCTCCTGCAACCCGTTCCCTTTGTGCTAGATGAACGAACGTCTCTCCACATGCTACGGTCTGAGAGATAAGTGTGTGTGAAAGCCGTCCTTCACCTAGCTTGTTGGGAACACAAAGTTTCTTTTCAGTTGCAAACTCCACTCCATACATATATATGGGGAGGTACTAGCTCCAACTCGGTTTTACAGTGAAAACTGCAGGAACTTCAAACCGGCACTAGGAAACAGACTGAGAAACCAGAGTAAAAGTTTCTCCTGCAACCCGTTCCCTTTGTGCTAGATGAACGAACGTCTCTCCACATGCTCAGTTCTGAGAGATAAGTGTGTGTGAAAGCCGTCCTTCACCTAGCTTGTTGGGATCACAAAGTTTCTTTTCAGTTGCAAACTCCACTCCATACATCTATATGGGGAGGTACTAGCTCCAACTCGGTTTTACAGTGAAAACTGCAGGAACTTCAAACCGGCACTAGGAAACAGACTGAGAAACCAGAGTAAAAGTTTCTCCTGCAACCCGTTCCCTTTTTGCTAGATGAACGAACGTCTCTCCACATGCTCAGTTCTGAGAGATAAGTGTGTGTGAAAGCCGTACTTCACCTAGCTTGTTGGGAAAACAAAGTTTCTTTTCAGTTGCAAACTCCATTCCATACATATATATGGGGAGGTACTAGCTCCAACCAGGTTTTAACAGTGAAAACTGCAGGAAATTCAAACCGGCACTAGGAAACAGACTGAGAAACCAGAGTAAAAGTTTCTCCTGCAACCCGTTCCCCTTGTGCTAGATGAACGAACGTCTCTCCACATGCTCAGTTCTGAGAGATAAGTGTGTGTGAAAGCCGTCCTTCACCTAGCTTGTTGGGAACACAAAGTTTCTTTTCAGTTGCAAACTCCACTCCATACATATATATGGGGAGGTACTAGCTCCAACTCGGTTTTACAGTGAAAACTGCAGGAACTTCAAACCGGCACTAGGAAACAGACTGAGAAACCAGAGTAAAAGTTTCTCCTGCAACCCGTTCCCCTTGTGCCAGATGAACGAACGTCTCTCCACATGCTCAGTTCTGAGAGATAAGTGTGTGTGAAAGCCGTCCTTCACCTAGCTTGTTGGGAACACAAAGTTACTTTTCAGTTGCAAACTCCACTCCATACATATATATGGGGAGGTACTAGCTCCAACTCGGTTTTACAGTGAAAACTGCAGGAACTTCAAACCGGCACTAGGAAACAGACTGAGAAACGAGAGTAAAAGTTTCTCCTGCTACCCGTTCCCCTTGTGTTAGATGAACGAACGTCCCTCCACATGCTCAGTTCTGAGAGATAAGTGTGTGTGAAAGCCGTCCTTCACCTAGCTTGTTGGGAACAAAAAGTTTCTTTTCAGTTGCAAACTCCACTCCATACATATATATGGGGAGGTACTAGCTCCAACTCGGTTTTACAGTGAAAACTGCAGGAACTTCAAACCGGCACTAGGAAACAGACTGAGAAACCAGAGTAAAAGTTTCTCCTGCAACCCGTTCCCCTTGTGCTAGATGAACGAACGTCTCTCCACATGCTCAGTTCTGAGAGATAAGTGTGTGTGAAAGCCGTCCTTCAACTAGCTTGTTGGGAACACAAAGTTTCTTTTCAGTTGCAAACTCCACTCCATACATATATATGGGGAGGTACTAGCTCCAACTCGGTTTTACAGTGAAAACTGCAGGAACTTCAAACCGGCACTAGGAAACAGACTGAGAAACCAGAGTAAAAGTTTCTCCTGCAACCCGTTCCCTTTGTGCTAGATGAACGAACGTCTCTCCACATGCTCAGTTCTGAGAGATAAGTGTGTGTGAAAGCCGTCCTTCACCTAGCTTGTTGGGAACACAAAGTTTCTTTTCAGTTGCAAACTCCACTCCATACATATATATGGGGAGGTACTAGCTCCAACTCGGTTTTACAGTGAAAACTGCAGGAACTTCAAACCGGCACTAGGAAACAGACTGAGAAACCAGAGTAAAAGTTTCTCCTGCAACCCGTTCCCCTTGTGCTAGATGAACGAACGTCTCTCCACATGCTCAGTTCTGAGAGATAAGTGTGTGTGAAAGCCGTCCTTCACCTAGCTTGTTGGGAACACAAAGTTCCTTTTCAGTTGCAAACTCCACTCCATACATATATATGGGGAGGTACTAGCTCCAACTCGGTTTTACAGTGAAAACTGCAGGAACTTGAAACCGGCACTAGGAAACAGACTGAGAAACCAGAGTAAAAGTTTCTCCTGCAACCCGTTCCCCTTGTGCTAGATGAACGAACGTCTCTCCACATGCTCAGTTCTGAGAGATAAGTGTGTGTGAAAGCCGTCCTTCACCTAACTTGTTGGGAACACAAAGTTTCTTTTCAGTTGCAAACACCACTCCATACATATATATGGGGAGGTACTAGCTCCAACTCGGTTTTACAGTGAAAACTGCAGGAACTTCAAACCGGCACTAGGAAACAGACTGAGAAACCAGAGTAAAAGTTTCTCCTGCAACCCGTTCCCTTTGTGCTAGATGAACGAACGTCTCTCCACATGCTCAGTTCTGAGAGATAAGTGTGTGTGAAAGAAGTCCTTCACCTAGCTTGTTGGGAACACAAAGTTTCTTTTCAGTTGCAAACTCCACTCCATACATATATATGGGGAGGTACTAGCTCCAACTCGGTTTTACAGTGAAAACTGCAGGAACTTCAAACCGGCACTAGGAAACAGACTGAGAAACCAGAGTAAAAGTTTCTCCTGCAACCCGTTCCCTTTGTGCTAGATGAATGAACGTCTCTCCACATGCTCAGTTCTGAGAGATAAGTGTGTGTGAAAGCCGTCCTTCACCTAGCTTGTTGGGAACACAAAGTTTCTTTTCAGTTGCAAACTCCACTCCATACATATATATGGGGAGGTACTAGCTCCAACTCGGTTTTACAGTGAAAACTGCAGGAACTTCAAACCGGCACTAGGAAACAGACTGAGAAACCAGAGTAAAAGTTTCTCCTGCAACCCGTTCCCTTTCTGCTAGATGAACGAACGTCTCTCCACATGCTCCGGTCTGAGAGATAAGTGTGTGTGAAAGCCGTCCTTCACCTAGCTTGTTGGGAACACAAAGTTTCTTTTCAGTTGCAAACTCCACTCCATACATATATATGGGGAGGTACTAGCTCCAACTCGGTTTTACAGTGAAAACTGCAGGAAATTCAAACCGGCACTAGGAAACAGACTGAGAAACCAGAGTAAAAGTTTCTCCTGCAACCCGTTCCCCTTGTGCCAGATGAACGAACGTCTCTCCACATGCTCAGTTCTGAGAGATAAGTGTGTGTGAAAGCCGTCCTTCACCTAGCTTGTTGGGAACAAAAAGTTTCTTTTCAGTTGCAAACTCCACTCCATACATATATATGGGGAGGTACTAGCTCCAACTCGGTTTTACAGTGAAAACTGCAGGAACTTGAAACCGGCACTAGGAAACAGACTGAGAAACCAGAGTAAAAGTTTCTCCTGCAACCCGTTCCCCTTGTGCTAGATGAACGAACGTCTCTCCACATGCTCAGTTCTGAGAGATAAGTGTGTGTGAAAGCCGTCCTTCACCTAGCTTGTTGGGAAAACAAAGTTTCTTTTCAGTTGCAAACTCCACTCCATACATCTATATGGGGAGGTACTAGCTCCAACCAGGTTTTACAGTGAAAACTGCAGGAACTTCAAACCGGCACTAGGAAACAGACTGAGAAACCAGAGTAAAAGTTTCTCCTGCAAACCGTTCCCCTTGTGCTAGATGAACGAACGTCTCTCCACATGCTCAGTTCTGAGAGATAAGTGTGTGTGAAAGCCGTCCTTCACCTAGCTTGTTGGGAACACAAAGTTTCTTTTCAGTTGCAAACTCCACTCCATACATATATATGGGGAGGTACTAGCTCCAACTCGGTTTTACAGTGAAAACTGCAGGAACTTCAAACCGGCACTAGGAAACAGACTGAGAAACCAGAGTAAAAGTTTCTCCTGCAACCCGTTCCCCTTGTGCTAGATGAACGAACGTCTCTCCACATGCTCAGTTCTGAGAGATAAGTGTGTGTGAAAGCCGTCCTTCACCTAGCTTGTTGGGAACACAAAGTTCCTTTTCAGTTGCAAACTCCACTCCATACATATATATGGGGAGGTACTAGCTCCAACTCGGTTTTACAGTGAAAACTGCAGGAACTTGAAACCGGCACTAGGAAACAGACTGAGAAACCAGAGTAAAAGTTTCTCCTGCAACCCGTTCCCCTTGTGCTAGATGAACGAACGTCTCTCCACATGCTCAGTTCTGAGAGATAAGTGTGTGTGAAAGCCGTCCTTCACCTAACTTGTTGGGAACACAAAGTTTCTTTTCAGTTGCAAACACCACTCCATACATATATATGGGGAGGTACTAGCTCCAACTCGGTTTTACAGTGAAAACTGCAGGAACTTGAAACCGGCACTAGGAAACAGACTGAGAAACCAGAGTAAAAGTTTCTCCTGCAACCCGTTCCCTTTGTGCTAGATGAACGAACGTCTCTCCACATGCTCAGTTCTGAGAGATAAGTGTGTGTGAAAGAAGTCCTTCACCTAGCTTGTTGGGAACACAAAGTTTCTTTTCAGTTGCAAACTCCACTCCATACATATATATGGGGAGGTACTAGCTCCAACTCGGTTTTACAGTGAAAACTGCAGGAACTTCAAACCGGCACTAGGAAACAGACTGAGAAACCAGAGTAAAAGTTTCTCCTGCAACCCGTTCCCTTTGTGCTAGATGAACGAACGTCTCTCCACATGCTCAGTTCTGAGAGATAAGTGTGTGTGAAAGCCGTCCTTCACCTAGCTTGTTGGGAACACAAAGTTTCTTTTCAGTTGCAAACTCCACTCCATACATATATATGGGGAGGTACTAGCTCCAACTCGGTTTTACAGTGAAAACTGCAGGAACTTCAAACCGGCACTAGGAAACAGACTGAGAAACCAGAGTAAAAGTTTCTCCTGCAACCCGTTCCCTTTCTGCTAGATGAACGAACGTCTCTCCACATGCTCCGGTCTGAGAGATAAGTGTGTGTGAAAGCCGTCCTTCACCTAGCTTGTTGGGAACACAAAGTTTCTTTTCAGTTGCAAACTCCACTCCATACATATATATGGGGAGGTACTAGCTCCAACTCGGTTTTACAGTGAAAACTGCAGGAAATTCAAACCGGCACTAGGAAACAGACTGAGAAACCAGAGTAAAAGTTTCTCCTGCAACCCGTTCCCCTTGTGCCAGATGAACGAACGTCTCTCCACATGCTCAGTTCTGAGAGATAAGTGTGTGTGAAAGCCGTCCTTCACCTAGCTTGTTGGGAACACAAAGTTACTTTTCAGTTGCAAACTCCACTCCATACATATATATGGGGAGGTACTAGCTCCAACTCGGTTTTACAGTGAAAACTGCAGGAACTTGAAACCGGCACTAGGAAACAGACTGAGAAACCAGAGTAAAAGTTTCTCCTGCAACCCGTTCCCCTTGTGCTAGATGAACGAACGTCTCTCCACATGCTCAGTTCTGAGAGATAAGTGTGTGTGAAAGCCGTCCTTCACCTAGCTTGTTGGGAAAACAAAGTTTCTTTTCAGTTGCAAACTCCACTCCATACATCTATATGGGGAGGTACTAGCTCCAACCAGGTTTTACAGTGAAAACTGCAGGAACTTCAAACCGGCACTAGGAAACAGACTGAGAAACCAGAGTAAAAGTTTCTCCTGCAACCCGTTCCCCTTGTGCTAGATGAACGAACGTCTCTCCACATGCTCAGTTCTGAGAGATAAGTGTGTGTGAAAGCCGTCCTTCACCTAGCTTGTTGGGAACACAAAGTTTCTTTTCAGTTGCAAACTCCACTCCATACATATATATGGGGAGGTACTAGCTCCAACTCGGTTTTACAGTGAAAACTGCAGGAAATTCAAACCGGCACTAGGAAACAGACTGAGAAACCAGAGTAAAAGTTTCTCCTGCAACCCGTTCCCCTTGTGCCAGATGAACGAACGTCTCTCCACATGCTCAGTTCTGAGAGATAAGTGTGTGTGAAAGCCGTCCTTCACCTAGCTTGTTGGGAACACAAAGTTACTTTTCAGTTGCAAACTCCACTTCATACATATATATGGGGAGGTACTAGCACCAACTCGTTTTTACAGTGAAAACTGCAGGAACTTCAAACCGGCACTAGGAAACAGACTGAGAAACCAGAGTAAAAGTTTCTCCTGCAACCCGTTCCCCTTGTGCTAGATGAACGAACGTCTCTCCACATGCTCAGTTCTGAGAGATAAGTGTGTGTGAAAGCCGTCCTTCACCTAGCTTGTTGGGAACACAAAGTTACTTTTCAGTTGCAAACTCCACTCCATACATATATATGGGGAGGTACTAGCTCCAACTCGGTTTTACAGTGAAAACTGCAGGAACTTGAAACCGGCACTAGGAAACAGACTGAGAAAACAGAGTAAAAGTTTCTCCTGCAACCCGTTCCCCTTGTGCTAGATGAACGAACGTCTCTCCACATGCTCAGTTCTGAGAGATAAGTGTGTGTGAAAGCCGTCCTTCACCTAGCTTGTTGGGAACACAAAGTTTCTTTTCATTTGCAAACTCCACTCCATACATATATATGGGGAGGTACTAGCTCCAACTCGGTTTTACAGTGAAAACTGCAGGAAATTCAAACCGGCACTAGGAAACAGACTGAGAAACCAGAGTAAAAGTTTCTCCTGCAACCCGTTCCCTTTGTGCTAGATGAACGAACGTCTCTCCACATGCTCAGTTCTGAGAGATAAGTGTGTGTGAAAGCCGTCCTTCACCTAGCTTGTTGGGAACACAAAGTTTCTTTTCAGTTGCAAACTCCACTCCATACATATATATGGGGAGGTACTAGCTCCAACTCGGTTTTACAGTGAAAACTGCAGGAACTTCAAACCGGCACTAGGAAACAGACTGAGAAACCAGAGTAAAAGTTTCTCCTGCAAACCGTTCCCCTTGTGCTAGATGAACGAACGTCTCTCCACATGCTAAGTGCTGAGAGATAAGTGTGTGTGAAAGCCGTCCTTCACCTAGCTTGTTGGGAACACAAAGTTTCTCTTCAGTTGCAAACTCCACTCCATACATATATATGGGGAGGTACTAGTTCCAACTCGGTTTTACAGTGAAAACTGCAGGAACTTCAAACCGGCACTAGGAAACAGACTGAGAAACCAGAGTAAAAGTTTCTCCTGCAACCCGTTCCCCTTGTGCTAGATGAACGAACGTCTCTCCACATGCTCAGATCTGAGAGATAAGTGTGTGTGAAAGCCGTCCTTCACCTAGCTTGTTGGGAACACAAAGTTTCTTTTCAGTTGCAAACTCCACTCCATACATATATATGGGGAGGTACTAGCTCCAACTCGGTTTTACAGTGAAAACTGCAGGAACTTCAAACCGGCACTAGGAAACAGACTGAGAAACCAGAGTAAAAGTTTCTCCTGCAACCCGTTCCCCTTGTGCTAGATGAACGAACGTCTCTCCACATGCTCAGTTCTGAGAGATAAGTGTGTGTGAAAGCCGTCCCTCAACTAGCTTGTTGGGAACACAAAGTTTCTTTTCAGTTGCAAACTCCACTCCATACATATATATGGGGAGGTACTAGCTCCAACTCGGTTTTACAGTGAAAACTGCAGGAACTTCAAACCGGCACTAGGAAACAGACTGAGAAAACAGAGTAAAAGTTTCTCCTGCAACCCGTTCCCCTTGTGCTAGATGAACGAACGTCTCTCCACATGCTCAGTTCTGAGAGATAAGTGTGTGTGAAAGCCGTCCTTCACCTAGCTTGTTGGGAACACAAAGTTTCTTTTCAGTTGCAAACTCCACTCCATACATATATATGGGGAGGTACTAGCTCCAACTCGGTTTTACAGTGAAAACTGCAGGAACTTCAAACCGGCACTAGGAAACAGACTGAGAAACCAGAGTAAAAGTTTCTCCTGCAACCCGTTCCCCTTGTGCCAGATGAACGAACGTCTCTCCACATGCTCAGTTCTGAGAGATAAGTGTGTGTGAAGCCGTCCTTCACCAAGCTTGTTGGGAACACAAAGTTTCTTTTCAGTTGCAAACTCCACTCCATACATATATATGGGGAGGTACTAGCTCCAACTCGGTTTTACAGTGAAAACTGCAGGAACTTCAAACCGGCACTAGGAAACAGACTGAGAAACCAGAGTAAAAGTTTCTCCTGCAACCCGTTCCCCTTGTGCTAGATGAACGAACGTCTCTCCACATGTTCAGTTCTGAGGGATAAGTGTGTGTGAAAGCCGTCCTTCACCTAGCTTGTTGGGAACACAAAGTTTCTTTTCAGTTGCAAACTCCACTCCATACATATATATGGGGAGGTACTAGCTCCAACTCGGTTTTACAGTGAAAACTGCAGGAACTTCAAACCGGCGCTAGGAAACAGACTGAGAAACCACAGTAAAAGTTTCTCCTGCAACCCGTTCCCTTTGTGCTAGATGAACGAACGTGTCTCCACATGCTCAGTTCTGAGAGATAAGTGTGTGTGAAAGCCGTCCTTCACCTAGCTTGTTGGGAACACAAAGTTTCTTTTCAGTTGCAAACTCCAATCCATACATATATATGGGGGGGTTGTAGCTCCAACTCGTGTTTACAGTGAAAAATGCAGGAACTTCAAACCGGCACTAGGAAACAGACTGAGAAACCACAGTAAAACTTTCTCCTGCAACCCGTTCCCTTTGTGCTAGATGAACGAACGTCTCCCCACATGCTCATGTCTGAGAGATAAGTGAGTGTGAAAGCCGTCCTTCACCTAGCTTGTTGGGAACACAAAGTTTCTTTTCAGTTGCAAACTCCACTCCATACATATATATGGGGAGGTTCTAGCTCCAACTCGTGTTTACAGTGAAAACTGCAGGAACTTCAAACCGGCACTAGGAAACAGACTAAGAAACCACAGTAAAGTTTCTCCTGCAAACCGTTCACTTTGTGCTAGATGAACGAACGTCTCTCCAAATGCTCATTTCTAAGAGATATGTGTGTGTGAAAGCCGTATTCAACCTAGCTTGTTGGGAACACAAAGTTTCTTTTCAGTTGCAAACTCCACTCCATACATATATATGGGGAGGTACTAGCTCCAACTCGGTTTTACAGTGAAAACTGCAGGAACTTCAAACCGGCACTAGGAAACAGACTGAGAAACCAGAGTAAAAGTTTCTCCTGCAACCCGTTCCCTTTGTGCTAGATGAACGAACGTCTCTCCACATGCTCAGTTCTGAGAGATAAGTGTGTGTGAAAGCCGTCCTTCACCTAGCTTGTTGGGAACACAAAGTTTCTTTTCAGTTGCAAACTCCACTCCATACATATATATGGGGAGGTACTAGCTCCAACTCGGTTTTACAGTGAAAACTGCAGGAACTTCAAACCGGCACTAGGAAACAGACTGAGAAACCAGAGTAAAAGTTTCTCCTGCAACCCGTTCCCTTTGTGCTAGATGAACGAACGTCTCTCCACATGCTCAGTTCTGAGAGATAAGTGTGTGTGAAAGCCGTCCTTCACCTAGCTTGTTGGGAACAAAAAGTTTCTTTTCAGTTGCAAACTCCACTCCATACATATATATGGGGAGGTACTAGCTCCAACTCGGTTTTACAGTGAAAACTGCAGGAAATTCAAACCGGCACTAGGAAACAGACTGAGAAACCAGAGTAAAAGTTTCTCCTGCAACCCGTTCCCCTTGTGCCAGATGAACGAACGTCTCTCCACATGCTCAGTTCTGAGAGATAAGTGTGTGTGAAAGCCGTCCTTCACCTAGCTTGTTGGGAACACAAAGTTACTTTTCAGTTGCAAACTCCACTCCATACATATATATGGGGATGTACTAGCTCCAACTCGGTTTTACAGTGAAAACTGTAGGAACTTGAAACCGGCACTAGGAAACAGACTGAGAAACCAGAGTAAAAGTTTCTCCTGCAACCCGTTCCCCTTGTGCTAGATGAACGAACGTCTCTCATCATGCTCAGTTCTGAGAGATAAGTGTGTGTGAAAGCCGTCCTTCACCTAGCTTGTTGGGAACACAAAGTTTCTTTTCAGTTGCAAACTCCACTCCATACATATATATGGGGAGGTACTAGCTCCAACTCGGTTTTACAGTGAAAACTGCAGGAACTTCAAACCGGCACTAGGAAACAGACTGAGAAACCAGAGTAAAAGTTTCTCCTGCAACCCGTTCCCTTTGTGCTAGATGAACGAACGTCTCTCCACATGCTCAGTTCTGAGAGATAGGTGTGTGTGAAAGCCGTACTTCACCTAGCTTGTTGGGAAAACAAAGTTTCTTTTCAGTTGCAAACTCCATTCCATACATATATATGGGGAGGTACTAGCTCCAACCAGGTTTTACAGTGAATACTGCAGGAAATTCTAACCGGCACTAGGAAACAGACTGAGAAACCAGAGTAAAAGTTTCTCCTGCAACCCGTTCCCCTTGTGCTAGATGAACGAACGTCTCTCCACATGCTCAGTTCTGAGAGATAAGTGTGTGTGAAAGCCGTCCTTCACCTAGCTTGTTGGGAACACAAAGTTTCTTTTCAGTTGCAAACTCCACTCCATACATATATATGGGGAGGTACTAGCTCCAACTCGGTTTTACAGTGAAAACTGCAGGAACTTCAAACCGGCACTAGGAAACAGACTGAGAAACCAGAGTAAAAGTTTCTCCTGCAACCCGTTCCCCTTGTGCCAGATGAACGAACGTCTCTCCACATGCTCAGTTCTGAGAGATAAGTGTGTGTGAAAGCCGTCCTTCACCTAGCTTGTTGGGAACACAAAGTTACTTTTCAGTTGCAAACTCCACTCCATACATATATATGGGGAGGTACTAGCTCCAACTCGGTTTTACAGTGAAAACTGCAGGAACTTCAAACCGGCACTAGGAAACAGACTGAGAAACGAGAGTAAAAGTTTCTCCTGCAACCCGTTCCCATTGTGTTAGATGAACGAACGTCCCTCCACATGCTCAGTTCTGAGAGATAAGTGTGTGTGAAAGCCGTCCTTCACCTAGCTTGTTGGGAACAAAAAGTTTCTTTTCAGTTGCAAACTCCACTCCATACATATATATGGGGAGGTACTAGCTCCAACTCGGTTTTACAGTGAAAACTGCAGGAACTTCAAACCGGCACTAGGAAACAGACTGAGAAACCAGAGTAAAAGTTTCTCCTGCAACCCGTTCCCCTTGTGCTAGATGAACGAACGTCTCTCCACATGCTCAGTTCTGAGAGATAAGTGTGTGTGAAAGCCGTCCCTCACCTAGCTTGTTGGGAACACAAAGTTTCTTTTCAGTTGCAAACTCCACTCCATACATATATATGGGGAGGTACTAGCTCCAACTCGGTTTTACAGTGAAAACTGCAGGAACTTCAAACCGGCACTAGGAAACAGACTGAGAAACCAGAGTAAAAGTTTCTCCTGCAACCCGTTCCCCTTGTGCTAGATGAACGAACGTCTCTCCACATGCTCAGTTCTGAGAGATAAGTGTGTGTGAAAGCCGTACTTCACCTAGCTTGTTGGGAACACAAAGTTTCTTTTCAGTTGCAAACTCCACTCCATACATATATATGGGGAGGTACTAGCTCCAACTCGGTTTTACAGTGAAAACTGCAGGAACTTCAAACCGGCACTAGGAAACAGACTGAGAAACCAGAGTAAAAGTTTCTCCTGCAACCCGTTCCCCTTGTGCTAGATGAACGAACGTCTCTCCACAAGCTCACTTCTGAGAGATAAGTGTGTGTGAAAGCCGTCCTTCACCTAGCTTGTTGGGAACACAAAGTTTCTTTTCAGTTGCAAACTCCACTCCATACATATATATGGGGAGGTACTAGCTCCAACTCGGTTTTACAGTGAAAACTGCAGGAACTTCAAACCGGCACTAGGAAACAGACTGAGAAACCAGAGTAAAAGTTTCTCCTGCAACCCGTTCCCCTTGTGCTAGATGAACGAACGTCTCTCCACATGCTCAGTTCTGAGAGATAAGTGTGTGTGAAAGCCGTACTTCACCTAGCTTGTTGGGAACACAAAGTTTCTTTTCAGTTGCAAACTCCACTCCATACATATATATGGGGAGGTACTAGCTCCAAATCGGTTTTACAGTGAAAACTGCAGGAACTTCAAACCGGCACTAGGAAACAGACTGAGAAACCAGAGTAAAAGTTTCTCCTGCAAACCGTTCCCCTTGTGCTAGATGAACGAACGTCTCTCCACATGCTCAGTTCTGAGAGATAAGTGTGTGTGAAAGCCGTCCTTCACCTAGCTTGTTGGGAACACAAAGTTTCTTTTCAGTTGCAAACTCCACTCCATACATATATATGGGGAGGTACTAGCTCCAAATCGGTTTTACAGTGAAAACTGCAGGAACTTCAAACCGGCACTAGGAAACAGACTGAGAAACCAGAGTAAAAGTTTCTCCTGCAACCCGTTCCCCTTGTGCTAGATGAACGAACGTCTCTCCACATGCTCAGTTCTGAGAGATAAGTGTGTGTGAAAGCCGTCCTTCACCTAGCTTGTTGGGAACACAAAGTTTCTTTTCAGTTGCAAACTCCACTCCATACATATATATGGGGAGGTACTAGCTCCAACTCGGTTTTACAGTGAAAACTGCAGGAACTTCAAACCGGCACTAGGAAACAGACTGAGAAACCAGAGTAAAAGTTTCTCCTGCAACCCGTTCCCCTTGTGCTAGATGAACGAACGTCTCTCCACATGCTCAGTTCTGAGAGATAAGTGTGTGTGAAAGCCGTCCTTCACCTAGCTTGTTGGGAACACAAAGTTTCTTTTCAGTTGCAAACTCCACTCCATACATATATATGGGGAGGTACTAGCTCCAACTCGGTTTTACAGTGAAAACTGCAGGAACTTCAAACCGGCACTAGGAAACAGACTGAGAAACCAGAGTAAAAGTTTCTCCTGCAACCCGTTCCCTTTGTGCTAGATGAACGAACGTCTCTCCACATGCTCAGTTCTGAGAGATAAGTGTGTGTGAAAGCCCTACTTCACCTAGCTTGTTGGGAAAACAAAGTTTCTTTTCAGTTGCAAACTCCATTCCATACATATATATGGGGAGGTACTAGCTCCAACCAGGTTTTACAGTGAAAACTGCAGGAAATTCAAACCGGCACTAGGAAACAGACTGAGAAACCAGAGTAAAAGTTTCTCCTGCAACCCGTTCCCCTTGTGCTAGATGAACGAACGTCTCTCCACATGCTCAGTTCTGAGAGATAAGTGTGTGTGAAAGCCGTCCTTCACCTAGCTTGTTGGGAACACAAAGTTTCTTTTCAGTTGCAAACTCCACTCCATACATATATATGGGGAGGTACTAGCTCCAACTCGGTTTTACAGTGAAAACTGCAGGAAATTCAAACCGGCACTAGGAAACAGACTGAGAAACCAGAGTAAAAGTTTCTCCTGCAACCCGTTCCCCTTGTGCTAGATGAACGAACGTCTCTCCACATGCTCAGTTCTGAGAGATAAGTGTGTGTGAAAGCCGTCCTTCACCTAGCTTGTTGGGAACACAAAGTTTCTTTTCAGTTGCAAACTCCACTCCATACATATATATGGGGAGGTACTAGCTCCAACTCGGTTTTACAGTGAAAACTGCAGGAACTTGAAACCGGCACTAGGAAACAGACTGAGAAACCAGAGTAAAAGTTTCTCCTGCAACCCGTTCCCCTTGTGCTAGATGAACGAACGTCTCTCCACATGCTCAGTTCTGAGAGATAAGTGTGTGTGAAAGCCGTCCTTCACCTAGCTTGTTGGGAACACAAAGTTTCTTTTCAGTTGCAAACTCCACTCCATACATATATATGGGGAGGTACTAGCTCCAACTCGGTTTTACAGTGAAAACTGCAGGAACTTCAAACCGGCACTAGGAAACAGACTGAGAAACCAGAGTAAAAGTTTCTCCTGCAACCCGTTCCCTTTGTGCTAGATGAACGAACGTCTCTCCACATGCTCAGTTCTGAGAGATAAGTGTGTGTGAAAGCCGTACTTCACCTAGCTTGTTGGGAAAACAAAGTTTCTTTTCAGTTGCGAACTCCATTCCATACATATATATGGGGAGGTACTAGCTCCAACCAGGTTTTACAGTGAAAACTGCAGGAAATTCAAACCGGCACTAGGAAACAGACTGAGAAACCAGAGTAAAAGTTTCTCCTGCAACCCGTTCCCCTTGTGCCAGATGAACGAACGTCTCTCCACATGCTCAGTTCTGAGAGATAAATGTGTGTGAAAGCCGTCCTTCACCTAGCTTGTTGAGAACACAAAGTTACTTTACAGTTGCAAACTCCACTCCATACATATATATGGGGAGGTACTAGCTCCAACTCGGTTTTACAGTGAAAACTGCAGGAACTTCAAACCGGTACTAGGAAACAGACTGAGAAACCAGAGTAAAAGTTTCTCCTGCAACCCGTTCCCCTTGTGCTAGATGAACGAACGTCTCTCCACATGCTCAGTTCTGAGAGATAAGTGTGTGTGAAAGCCGTCCTTCACCTAGCTTGTTGGGAACACAAAGTTTCTTTTCAGTTGCAAACTCCACTCCATACATATATATGGGGATGTACTAGCTCCAACTCGGTTTTACAGTGAAAACTACAGGAACTTCAAACCGGCACTAGAAAACAGACTGAGAAACCAGAGTAAAAGTTTCTCCTGCAACCCGTTCCCCTTGTGCTAGATGAACGAAAATCTCTCAACATGCTCAGTTCTGAGAGATAAGTGTGTGTGAAAGCCGTCCTTCACCTAGCTTGTTGGGAACACAAAGTTTCTTTTCCGTTGCAAACTCCACTCCATACATATATATGGGGAGGTACTAGTTCCAACTCGGTTTTACAGTGAAAACTGCAGGAACTTCAAACCGGCACTAGGAAACAGACTGAGAAACCAGAGTAAAAGTTTCTCCTGCAACCCGTTCCCCTTGTGCTAGATGAACGAACGTCTCTCCACATGCTCAGATCTGAGAGATAAGTGTGTGTGAAAGCCGTCCTTCACCTAGCTTGTTGGGAACACAAAGTTTCTTTTCAGTTGCAAACTCCACTCCATACATATATATGGGGAGGTACTAGCTCCAACTCGGTTTTACAGTGAAAACTGCAGGAACTTCAAACCGGCACTAGGAAACAGACTGAGAAACCAGAGTAAAAGTTTCTCCTGCAACCCGTTCCCCTTGTGCTAGATGAACGAACGTCTCTCCACATGCTCAGTTCTGAGAGATAAGTGTGTGTGAAAGCCGTCCCTCACCTAGCTTGTTGGGAACACAAAGTTTCTTTTCAGTTGCAAACTCCACTCCATACATATATATGGGGAGGTATTAGCTCCAACTCGGTTTTACAGTGAAAACTGCAGGAACTTCAAACCGGCACTAGGAGACAGACTGAGGAAACAGAGTAAAAGTTTCTCCTGCAACCCGTTCCCCTTGTGCTAGATGAACGAACGTCTCTCCACATGCTCAGTTCTGAGAGATAAGTGTGTGTGAAAGCCGTCCTTCACCTAGCTTGTTGGGAACACAAAGTTTCTTTTCAGTTGCAAACTCCACTCCATACATATATATGGGGAGGTACTAGCTCCAACTCGGTTTTACAGTGAAAACTGCAGGAACTTCAAACCGGCACTAGGAAACAGACTGAGAAACCAGAGTAAAAGTTTCTCCTGAAACCCGTTCCCCTTGTGCTAGATGAACGAACGTCTCTCCACATGCTCACTTCTGAGAGATAAGTGTGTGTGAAAGCCGTCCTTCACCTAGCTTGTTGGGAACACAAAGTTTCTTTTCAGTTGCAAACTCCACTCCATACATATATATGGGGAGGTACTAGCTCCAACTCGGTTTTACAGTGAAAACTGCAGGAACTTCAAACCGGCACTAGGAAACAGACTGAGAAACCAGAGTAAAAGTTTCTCCTGCAACCCGTTCCCCTTGTGCTAGATGAACGAACGTCTCTCCACATGCTCAGTTCTGAGAGATAAGTGTGTGTGAAAGCCGACCTTCACATAGCTTGTTGGGAACACAAAGTTACTATTCAGTTGCAAACTCCACTCCATACATATATATGGGGAGGTACTAGCTCCAACTCGGTTTTACAGTGAAAACTGCAGGAACTTCAAACCGGCACTAGGAAACAGACTGAGAAACCAGAGTAAAAGTTGCTCCTGCAACCCGTTCCCATTGTGCTAGATGAACGAACGTCTCTCCACATGCTCAGTTCTGAGAGATAAGTGTGTGTGAAAGCCCTACTTCACCTAGCTTGTTGGGAAAACAAAGTTTCTTTTCAGTTGCAAACTCCATTCCATACATATATATGGGGAGGTACTAGCTCCAACCAGGTTTTACAGTGAAAACTGCAGGAAATTCAAACCGGCACTAGGAAACAGACTGAGAAACCAGAGTAAAAGTTTCTCCTGCAACCCGTTCCCCTTGTGCTAGATGAACGAACGTCTCTCCACATGCTCAGTTCTGAGAGATATGTGTGTGTGAAAGCCGTCCTTCACCTAGCTTGTTGGGAACACAAAGTTACTATTCAGTTGCAAACTCCACTCCATACATATATATGGGGAGGTACTAGCTCCAACTCGGTTTTACAGTGAAAACTGCAGGAACTTCAAACCGGCACTAGGAAACAGACTGAGAAACCAGAGTAAAAGTTTCTCCTGCAACCCGTTCCCCTTGTGCTAGATGAACGAACGTCTCTCCACATGCTCAGTTCTGAGAGATAAGTGTGTGTGAAAGCCGTCCTTCACCTAGCTTGTTGGGAACACAAAGTTTCTTTTCAGTTGCAAAATCCACTCCATACATATATATGGGGAGGTACTAGCTCCAACTCGGTTTTACAGTGAAAACTGCAGGAACTTGAAACCGGCACTAGGAAACAGACTGAGAAACCAGAGTAAAAGTTTCTCCTGCAACCCGTTCCCCTTGTGCTAGATGAACGAACTTCTCTCCACATGCTCAGTTCTGAGAGATAAGTGTGTGTGAAAGCCGTCCTTCACCTAGCTTGTTGGGAACACAAAGTTTCTTTTCAGTTGCAAACTCCACTCCATACATATATATGGGGAGGTACTAGCTCCAACTCGGTTTTACAGTGAAAACTGCAGGAACTTCAAACCGGCACTAGGAAACAGACTGAGAAACCAGAGTAAAAGTTTCTCCTGCAACCCGTTCCCTTTGTGCTAGATGAACGAACGTCTCTCCACATGCTCAGTTCTGAGAGATAAGTGTGTGTGAAAGCCGTACTTCACCTAGCTTGTTGGGAAAACAAAGTTTCTTTTCAGTTGCGAACTCCATTCCATACATATATATGGGGAGGTACTAGCTCCAACCAGGTTTTACAGTGAAAACTGCAGGAAATTCAAACCGGCACTAGGAAACAGACTGAGAAACCAGAGTAAAAGTTTCTCCTGCAACCCGTTCCCCTTGTGCCAGATGAACGAACGTCTCTCCACATGCTCAGTTCTGAGAGATAAGTGTGTGTGAAAGCCGTCCTTCACCTAGCTTGTTGGGAACACAAAGTTTCTTTTCAGTTGCAAACTCCACTCCATACATATATATGGGGAGGTACTAGCTCCAACTCGGTTTTACAGTGAAAACTGCAGGAAATTCAAACCGGCACTAGGAAACAGACTGAGAAACCAGAGTAAAAGTTTCTCCTGCAACCCGTTCCCCTTGTGCCAGATGAACGAACGTCTCTCCACATGCTCAGTTCTGAGAGATAAGTGTGTGTGAAAGCCGTCCTTCACCTAGCTTGTTGGGAACACAAAGTTACTTTTCATTTGCAAACTCCACTCCATACATATATATGGGGAGGTACTAGCTCCAACTCGGTTTTACAGTGAAAACTGCAGGAACTTCAAACCGGCACTAGGAAACAGACTGAGAAACGAGAGTAAAAGTTTCTCCTGCAACCCGTTCCCCTTGTGTTAGATGAACGAACGTCCCTCCACATGCTCAGTTCTGAGAGATAAGTGTGTGTGAAAGCCGTCCTTCACCTAGCTTGTTGGGAACAAAAAGTTTCTTTTCAGTTGCAAACTCCACTCCATACATATATATGGGGAGGTACTAGCTCCAACTCGGTTTTACAGTGAAAACTGCAGGAACTTCAAACCGGCACTAGGAAACAGACTGAGAAACCAGAGTAAAAGTTTCTCCTGCAACCCGTTCCCCTTTTGCTAGATGAACGAACGTCTCTCCACATGCTCAGTTCTGAGAGATAAGTGTGTGTGAAAGCCGTCCTTCAACTAGCTTGTTGGGAACACAAAGTTTCTTTTCAGTTGCAAACTCCACTCCATACATATATATGGGGAGGTACTAGCTCCAACTCGGTTTTACAGTGAAAACTGCAGGAACTTCAAACCGGCACTAGGAAACAGACTGAGAAACCAGAGTAAAAGTTTCTCCTGCAACCCGTTCCCCTTGTGCTAGATGAACGAACGTCTCTCCACATGCTCAGTTCTGAGAGATAAGTGTGTGTGAAAGCCGTCCCTCACCTAGCTTGTTGGGAACACAAAGTTTCTTTTCAGTTGCAAACTCCACTCCATACATATATATGGGGAGGTACTAGCTCCAACTCGGTTTTACAGTGAAAACTGCAGGAACTTCAAACCGGCACTAGGAAACAGACTGAGAAACCAGAGTAAAAGTTTCTCCTGCAACCCGTTCCCCTTGTGCTAGATGAACGAACGTCTCTCCACATGCTCAGTTCTGAGAGATAAGTGTGTGTGAAAGCCGTCCTTCACCTAGCTTGTTGGGAACACAAAGTTTCTTTTCAGTTGCAAACTCCACTCCATACATATATATGGGGAGGTACTAGCTCCAACTCGGTTTTACAGTGAAAACTGCAGGAACTTCAAACCGGCACTAGGAAACAGACTGAGAAACCAGAGTAAAAGTTTCTCCTGCAACCCGTTCCCCTTGTGCTAGATGAACGAACGTCTCTCCACATGCTCACTTCTGAGAGATAAGTGTGTGTGAAAGCCGTCCTTCACCTAGCTTGTTGGGAACACAAAGTTTCTTTTCAGTTGCAAACTCCACTCCATACATATATATGGGGAGGTACTAGCTCCAACTCGGTTTTACAGTGAAAACTGCAGGAACTTCAAACCGGCACTAGGAAACAGACTGAGAAACCAGAGTAAAAGTTTCTCCTGCAACCCGTTCCCCTTGTGCTAGATGAACGAACGTCTCTCCACATGCTCAGTTCTGAGAGATAAGTGTGTGTGAAAGCCGTCCTTCACCTAGCTTGTTGGGAACACAAAGTTTCTTTTCAGTTGCAAACTCCACTCCATACATATATATGGGGAGGTACTAGCTCCAACTCGGTTTTACAGTGAAAACTGCAGGAACTTCAAACCGGCACTAGGAAACAGACTGAGAAACCAGAGTAAAAGTTTCTCCTGCAACCCGTTCCCCTTGTGCTAGATGAACGAACGTCTCTCCACATGCTCAGTTCTGAGAGATAAGTGTGTGTGAAAGCCGTCCTTCACCTAGCTTGTTGGGAACACAAAGTTTCTTTTCCGTTGCAAACTCCACTCCATACATCTATATGGGGAGGTACTAGCTCCAAATCGGTTTTACAGTGAAAACTGCAGGAACATCAAACCGGCACTAGGAAACAGACTGAGAAACCAGAATAAAAGTTTCTCCTGCAACCCGTTCCCCTTGTGCCAGATGAACGAACGTCTCTCCACATGCTCAGTTCTGAGAGATAAGTGTGTGTGAAAGCCGTCCTTCACCTAGCTTGTTGGGAACACAAAGTTTCTTTTCAGTTGCAAACTCCACTCCATACATATATATGGGGAGGTACTAGCTCCAACTCGGTTTTACAGTGAAAACTGCAGGAACTTCAAACCGGCACTAGGAAACAGACTGAGAAACCAGAGTAAAAGTTTCTCCTGCAACCCGTTCCCCTTGTGCCAGATGAACGAACGTCTCTCCACATGCTCAGTTCTGAGAGATATGTGTGTGTGAAAGCCGTCCTTCAACTAGCTTGTTGGGAACACAAAGTTACTATTCAGTTGCAAACTCCACTCCATACATATATATGGGGAGGTACTAGCTCCAACTCGGTTTTACAGTGAAAACTGCAGGAACTAGAAACCGGCACTAGGAAACAGACTGAGAAACCAGAGTAAAAGTTTCCCCTGCAACCCGTTCCCCTTGTGCTAGATGAACGAACGTCTCTCCACATGCTCAGTTCTGAGAGATAAGTGTGTGTGAAAGCCGTCCTTCACCTAGCTTGTTGGGAACACAAAGTTTCTTTTCAGTTGCAAACTCCACTCCATACATATATATGGGGAGGTACTAGCTCCAACTCGGTTTTACAGTGAAAACTGCAGGAACTTCAAACCGGCACTAGGAAACAGACTGAGAAACCAGAGTAAAAGTTTCTCCTGCAACCCGTTCCCTTTGTGCTAGATGAACGAACGCCTCTCCACATGCTCAGTTCTGAGAGATAAGTGTGTGTGAAAGCCGTACTTCACCTAGCTTGTTGGGAAAACAAAGTTTCTTTTCAGTTGCGAACTCCATTCCATACATCTATATGGGGAGGTACTAGCTCCAACCAGGTTTTACAGTGAAAACTGCAGGAAATTCAAACCGGCACTAGGAAACAGACTGAGAAACCAGAGTAAAAGTTTCTCCTGCAACCCGTTCCCCTTGTGCCAGATGAACGAACGTCTCTCCACATGCTCAATTCTGAGAGATAAGTGTGTGTGAAAGCCGTCCTTCACCTAGCTTGTTGGGAACACAAAGTTTCTTTTCAGTTGCAAACTCCACTCCATACATATATATGGGGAGGTACTAGCTCCAACTCGGTTTTACAGTGAAAACTGCAGGAACTTCAAACCGGCACTAGGAAACAGACTGAGAAACCAGAGTAAAAGTTTCTCCTGCAACCCGTTCCCCTTGTGCTAGATGAACGAACGTCTCTCAACATGCTCAGTTCTGAGAGATAAGTGTGTGTGAAAGCCGTCCTTCACCTAGCTTGTTGGGAACACAAAGTTTCTTTTCAGTTGCAAACTCCACTCCATACATATATATGGGGAGGTACTAGCTCCAACTCGGTTTTACAGTGAAAACTGCAGGAACTTCAAACCGGCACTAGGAAACAGACTGAGAAACCAGAGTAAAAGTTTCTCCTGCAACCCGTTCCCCTTGTGCTAGATGAACGAAAGTCTCTCCACATGCTCAGTTCTGAGAGATAAGTGTGTGTGAAAGCCGTCCTTCACCTAGCTTGTTGGGAACACAAAGTTTCTTTTCAGTTGCAAACTCCACTCCATACATATATATGGGGAGGTACTAGTTCCAACTCGGTTTTACAGTGAAAACTGCAGGAACTTCAAACCGGCACTAGGAAACAGACTGAGAAACCAGAGTAAAAGTTTCTCCTGCAAACCGTTCCCCTTGTGCTAGATGAACGAACGTCTCTCCACATGCTCAGATCTGAGAGATAAGTGTGTGTGAAAGCCGTCCTTCACCTAGCTTGTTGGGAACACAAAGTTTCTTTTCAGTTGCAAACTCCACTCCATACATATATATGGGGAGGTACTAGCTCCAACTCGGTTTTACAGTGAAAACTGCAGGAACTTCAAACCGGCACTAGGAAACAGACTGAGAAACCAGAGTAAAAGTTTCTCCTGCAACCCGTTCCCCTTGTGCTAGATGAACGAACGTCTCTCCACATGCTCAGTTCTGAGAGATAAGTGTGTGTGAAAGCCGTCCCTCACCTAGCTTGTTGGGAACACAAAGTTTCTTTTCAGTTGCAAACTCCACTCCATACATATATATGGGGAGGTACTAGCTCCAACTCGGTTTTACAGTGAAAACTGCAGGAACTTCAAACCGGCACTAGGAAACAGACTGAGAAAACAGAGTAAAAGTTTCTCCTGCAACCCGTTCCCCTTGTGCTAGATGAACGAACGTCTCTCCACATGCTCAGTTCTGAGAGATAAGTGTGTGTGAAAGCCGTCCTTCACCTAGCTTGTTGGGAACACAAAGTTTCTTTTCAGTTGCAAACTCCACTCCATACATATATATGGGGAGGTACTAGCTCCAACTCGGTTTTACAGTGAAAACTGCAGGAACTTCAAACCGGCACTAGGAAACAGACTGAGAAACCAGAGTAAAAGTTTCTCCTGCAACCCGTTCCCCTTGTGCTAGATGAACGAACGTCTCTCCACATGCTCAGTTCTGAGAGATAAGTGTGTGTGAAAGCCGTCCTTCACCTAGCTTGTTGGGAACACAAAGTTTCTTTTCAGTTGCAAACTCCACTCCATACATATATATGGGGAGGTACTAGCTCCAACTCGGTTTTACAGTGAAAACTGCAGGAACTTCAAACCGGCACTAGGAAACAGACTGAGAAACCAGAGTAAAAGTTTCTCCTGCAACCCGTTCCCCTTGTGCTAGATGAACGAACGTCTCTCCACATGCTCAGTTCTGAGAGATAATTGTGTGTGAAAGCCGTCCCTCACCTAGCTTGTTGGGAACACAAAGTTTCTTTTCAGTTGCAAACTCCACTCCATACATATATATGGGGAGGTACTAGCTCCAACTCGGTTTTACAGTGAAAACTGCAGGAACTTCAAACCGGCACTAGGAAACAGACTGAGAAACCAGAGTAAAAGTTTCTCCTGCAACCCGTTCCCTTTGTGCTAGATGAACGAACGTCTCTCCACATGCTCAGTTCTGAGAGATTAGTGTGTGTGAAAGCCCTACTTCACCTAGCTTGTTGGGAAAACAAAGTTTCTTTTCAGTTGCAAACTCCTTTCCATACATATATATGGGGAGGTACTAGCTCCAACCAGGTTTTACAGTGAAAACTGCAGGAAATTCAAACCGGCACTAGGAAACAGACTGAGAAACCAGAGTAAAAGTTTCTCCTGCAACCCGTTCCCCTTGTGCTAGATGAAAGAACGTCTCTCCACATGCTCAGTTCTGAGAGATAAGTGTGTGTGAAAGCCGTCCTTCACCTAGCTTGTTGGGAACACAAAGTTTCTTTTCAGTTGCAAACTCCACTCCATACATATATATGGGGAGGTACTAGCTCCAACTCGGTTTTACAGTGAAAACTGCAGGAAATTCAAACCGGCACTAGGAAACAGACTGAGAAACCAGAGTAAAAGTTTCCCCTGCAACCCGTTCCCCTTGTGCCAGATGAACGAACGTCTCTCCACATGCTCAGTTCTGAGAGATATGTGTGTGTGAAAGCCGTCCTTCACCTAGCTTGTTTGGAACACAAAGTTACTATTCAGTTGCAAACTCCACTCCATACATATATATGGGGAGGTACTAGCTCCAACTCGGTTTTACAGTGAAAACTGCAGGAACTTGAAACCGGCACTAGGAAACAGACTGAGAAACCAGAGTAAAAGTTTCTCCTGCAACCCGTTCCCCTTGTGCTAGATGAACGAACGTCTCTCCACATGCTCAGTTCTGAGAGATAAGTGTGTGTGAAAGCCGTCCTTCACCTAGCTTGTTGGGAACACAAAGTTTCTTTTCAGTTGCAAACTCCACTCCATACATATATATGGGGAGGTACTAGCTCCAACTCGGTTTTACAGTGAAAACTGCAGGAACTTCAAACCGGCACTAGGAAACAGACTGAGAAACCAGAGTAAAAGTTTCTCCTGCAACCCGTTTCCTTTGTGCTAGATGAACGAACGTCTCTCCACATGCTCAGTTCTGAGAGATAAGTGTGTGTGAAAGCCGTCCTTCACCTAGCTTGTTGGGAACACAAAGTTACTTTTCAGTTGCAAACTCCACTCCATACATATATATGGGGAGGTACAAGCTCCAACTCGGTTTTACAGTGAAAACTGCAGGAACTTCAAACCGGCACTAGGAAACAGACTGAGAAACCAGAGTAAAAGTTTCTCCTGCAACCCATTCCCCTTGTGCTAGATGAACGAACGTCTCTCCACATGCTCAGTTCTGAGAGATAAGTGTGTGTGAAAGCCGTCCTTCACCTAGCTTGTTGGGAACACAAAGTTTCTTTTCATTTGCAAACTCCACTCCATACATATATATGGGGAGGTACTAGCTCCAACTCGGTTTTACAGTGAAAACTGCAGGAACTTCAAACCGGCACTAGGAAACAGACTGAGAAACCAGAGTAAAAGTTTCTCCTGCAACCCGTTCCCCTTGTGCTAGATGAACGAAAGTCTCTCCACATGCTCAGTTCTGAGAGATAAGTGTGTGTGAAAGCCGTCCTTCACCTAGCTTGTTGGGAACACAAAGTTTCTTTTCAGTTGCAAACTCCACTCCATACATATATATGGGGAGGTACTAGTTCCAACTCGGTTTTACAGTGAAAACTGCAGGAACTTCAAACCGGCACTAGGAAACAGACTGAGAAACCAGAGTAAAAGTTTCTCCTGCAACCCGTTCCCCTTGTGCTAGATGAACGAACGTCTCTCCACATGCTCAGATCTGAGAGATAAGTGTGTGTGAAAGCCGTCCTTCACCTAGCTTGTTGGGAACACAAAGTTTCTTTTCAGTTGCAAACTCCACTCCATACATATATATGGGGAGGTACTAGCTCCAACTCGGTTTTACAGTGAAAACTGCAGGAACTTCAAACCGGCACTAGGAAACAGACTGAGAAACCAGAGTAAAAGTTTCTCCTGCAACCCGTTCCCCTTGTGCTAGATGAACGAACTTCTCTCCACATGCTCAGTTCTGAGAGATAAGTGTGTGTGAAAGCCGTCCCTCACCTAGCTTGTTGGGAACACAAAGTTTCTTTTCAGTTGCAAACTCCACTCCATACATATATATGGGGAGGTACTAGCTCCAACTCGGTTTTACAGTGAAAACTGCAGGAACTTCAAACCGGCACTAGGAAACAGACTGAGAAAACAGAGTAAAAGTTTCTCCTGCAACCCGTTCCCCTTGTGCTAGATGAACGAACGTCTCTCCACATGCTCAGTTCTGAGAGATAAGTGTGTGTGAAAGCCGTCCTTCACCTAGCTTGTTGGGAACACAAAGTTTCTTTTCAGTTGCAAACTCCAATCCATACATATATATGGGGGGGTTGTAGCTCCAACTCGTGTTTACAGTGAAAAATGCAGGAACTTCAAACCGGCACTAGGAAACAGACTGAGAAACCACAGTAAAACTTTCTCCTGCAACCCGTTCCCTTTGTGCTAGATGAACGAACGTCTCCCCACATGCTCATGTCTGAGAGATAAGTGTGTGTGAAAGCCGTCCTTCACCTAGCTTGTTGGGAACACAAAGTTTCTTTTCAGTTGCAAACTCCACTCCATACATATATATGGGGAGGTTCTAGCTCCAACTCGTGTTTACAGTGAAAACTGCAGGAACTTCAAACCGGCACTAGGAAACAGACTAAGAAACCACAGTAAACTTTCTCCTGCAACCCGTTCACTTTGTGCTAGATGAACGAACGTCTCTCCAAATGCTCATTTCTAAGAGATATGTGTGTGTGAAAGCCGTATTCAACCTAGCTTGTTGGGAACACAAAGTTTCTTTTCAGTTGCAAACAACACTAAATACATATATATGGGGAGGTACTAGCTCCAACTCGGTTTTACAGTGAAAACTGCAGGAACTTCAAACCGGCACTAGTAAACAGACTGAGAAACCCGAGTAAAAGTTTCTCCTGCAACTCGTTCCCTTTGTGCTAGATGAACGAACGTCTCTCCACATGCTCTGTTCTGAGATATAAGTGTGTGTGAAAGCCGACCTTCACCTATCTTGTTGGGAACACAAAGTTTCTTTTCAGTTGCAAACTGCACTCCATAAATATATATGAGGAGGTAGTAGCTCCAACTCGGTTTTACAGTGAAAACTGCAGGAACTTCAAACCGGCACTAGTAAACAGACTGAGAAACCACAGTATAGTTTCTCCTGCAACCCGTTCCCTTTGTGCTAGATGAACGAACGTCTCTCCACATGCTAAGTTATGAGAGATAAATGTGTGTGAACGAATCCTTCACCTAGCTTGTTGGGAACACAAAATTTTTTTTCAGATGCAAACTCCACTCCATACATATATCTGGGGAGGTACTAGGTCCAACTCGGTTTTACAGTGAAAACTGCAGGAACTTCAAACCGGCACTAGGAAACAGACTGAGAAACCAGAGTAAAAGTTTCTCCTGCAACCCGTTCCCATTGTGCTAGATGAAAGAACGTGTCTCCACTTGCTCAGTTCTGAGAGATAAGTGTGTGTGAAAGCCGTCCTTCACCTAGCTTGTTGGGAACACAAAGTTTCTTTTCAGTTGCAAACTCCACTCCATACATATATATGGGGGGGTTCTAGTTCCAACTCGTGTTTACAGTGAAAACTGCAGGAACTTCAAACCGGCACTAGGAAACAGACTAAGAAAGCACAGTAAAGTTTCTCCTGCAACCCGTTCCCTTTGTGCTAGATGAACGAACGTGTCTCCACATGCTCAGTTCTGAGAGATAAGTGTGTGTGAAAGCCGTCCTTCACCTAGCTTGTTGGGAACACAAAGTTTCTTTTCAGTTGCAAACTCCACTCCATACATATATATGGGGAGGTACTAGTTCCAACTCGGTTTTACAGTGAAAACTGCAGGAACTTCAAACCGGCACTAGGAAACAGACTGAGAAACCAGAGTAAAAGTTTCTCCTGCAAACCGTTCCCCTTGTGCTACATGAACGAACGTCTCTCCACATGCTCAGATCTGAGAGATAAGTGTGTGTGAAAGCCGTCCTTCACCTAGCTTGTTGGGAACACAAAGTTTCTTTTCAGTTGCAAACTCCACTCCATACTTATATATGGGGAGGTACTAGCTCCAACTCGGTTTTACAGTGAAAACTGCAGGAACTTCAAACCGGCACTAGGAAACAGACTGAGAAACCAGAGTAAAAGTTTCTCCTGCAACCCGTTCCCCTTGTGCTAGATGAACGAACGTCTCTCCACATGCTCAGTTCTGAGAGATAAGTGTGTGTGAAAGCCGTCCCTCACCTAGCTTGTTGGGAACACAAAGTTTCTTTTCAGTTGCAAACTCCACTCCATACATATATATGGGGAGGTACTAGCTCCAACTCGGTTTTACAGTGAAAACTGCAGGAACTTCAAACCGGCACTAGGAAACAGACTGAGAAACCAGAGTAAAAGTTTCTCCTGCAACCCGTTCCCCTTGTGCTAGATGAACGAACGTCTCTCCACATGCTCAGTTCTGAGAGATAAGTGTGTGTGAAAGCCGTCCTTCACCTAGCTTGTTGGGAACACAAAGTTTCTTTTCAGTTGCAAACTCCAATCCATACATATATATGGGGGGGTTGTAGCTCCAACTCGTGTTTACAGTGAAAAATGCAGGAACTTCAAACCGGCACTAGGAAACAGACTGAGAAACCACAGTAAAACTTTCTCCTGCAACCCGTTCCCTTTGTGCTAGATGAACGAACGTCTCCCCACATGCTCATGTCTGAGAGATAAGTGTGTGTGAAAGCCGTCCTTCACCTAGCTTGTTGGGAACACAAAGTTTCTTTTCAGTTGCCAACTCCACTCCATACATATATATGGGGAGGTTCTAGCTCCAACTCGTGTTTACAGTGAAAACTGCAGGAACTTCAAACCGGCACTAGGAAACAGACTAAGAAACCACAGTAAAGTTTCTCCTGCAACCCGTTCACTTTGTGCTAGATGAACGAACGTCTCTCCAAATGCTCATTTCTAAGAGATATGTGTGTGTGAAAGCCGTATTCAACCTAGCTTGTTGGGAACACAAAGTTTCTTTTCAGTTGCAAACACCACTCCATACATATATATGGGGAAGAACTAGCTCCAACTCGGTTTTACAGTGAAAATTGCAGGAACTTCAAACCGGCAGTAGTAAACAGACTGAGAAACCCGAGTAAAAGTTTCTCCTGCAACCCGTTCCCTTTGTGCTAGATGAACGAACGTCTCTCCACATGCTCAGTTCTGAGAGATAAGTGTGTGTGAAAGCCGTCCTTCACCTAGCTTGTTGGGAACACAAAGTTTCTTTTAAGTTGCAAACTCCAATCCATATATATATATGGGGAGGTACTAGCTCCAACTCGGTTTTACAGTGAAAACTGCAGGAACTTCAAACCGGCACTAGGAAACAGGCTGAAAAACCAGAGTAAAAGTTTCTCCTGCAACCCGTTCCCTTTGTGCTAGATGAACGAACGTCTCTCCACCTGCTCATTTCTGAGAGATAAGTGTGTGTGAAAGCCGTCCTTCACCTAGCTTGTTGGGAACACAAAGTTTCTTTTCAGTTGCAAACTGCACTCCATAAATATACATGAGGAGGTAGTAGCTCCAACTCGGTTTTACAGTGAAAACTGCAGGAACTTCAAACCGGCACTAGTAAACAGACTGAGAAATCACAGTATAGTTTCTCCTGCAACCCGTTCCCTTTGTGCTAGATGAACGAACGTCTCTCCACATGCTAAGTTATGAGAGATAAGTGTGTGTGAACGAATCCTTCACATAGCTTGTTGGGAACACAAAATTTTTTTTCAGATGCAAACTCCACTCCATACATATATCTGGGGAGGAACTAGGTCCAACTCGGTTTTACACTGAAAACTGCAGGAACTTCAAACCGGCACTAGGAAACAGACTGAGAAACCACAGTAAAAGTTTCTCCTGCAACCCGTTCCCTTTGTGCTAGATGAAAGAACGTGTCTCCACTTGCTCAGTTCTGAGAGATAAGTGTGTGTGAAAGCCGTCCTTCACCTAGCTTGTTGGGAACACAAAGTTTCTTTTCAGTTGCAAACTCCACTCCATACATATATATGGGGGGTTCTAGCTGCAACTCGTGTTTACAGTGAAAACTGCAGGAACTTCAAACCGGCACTAGGAAACAGACTAAGAAACCACAGTAAAGTTTCTCCTGCAACCCGTTCCCTTTGTGCTAGATGAACGAACGTGTCTCCACATGCTCAGTTCTGAGATATAAGTGTGTGTGAAAGCCGTCCTTCACCTAGCTTGTTGGGAACACAAAGTTTCTTTTCAGTTGCAAACTCCACTCCATACATATATATGGGGGGGTTCTAGCTCCAACTCGTGTTTACAGTGAAAACTGCAGGAACTTCAAACCGGCACTAGGAAACAGACTAAGAAACCACAGTAAAGTTTCTCCTGCAACCCGTTCCCTTTGTGCTAGATGAACGAACGTCTCTCCACATGCTCAGTTCTGAGAGATAAGTGTGTGTGAAAGCCGTCCTTCACCTAGCTTGTTGGGAACACAAAGTTTTTTTCAGTTGCAAACCCCACTCCATACATATATATGGGGAGGTACTATCTCCAACTCGGTTTTACAGTGAAAACTGCAAGAACTTCAAACCGGCACTAGGAAACAGACTGAGAAATCAGAGTAAAAGTTTCTCCTGCAACCCGTTCCCTTTGTGCTAGATGAACGAACGTCTCTCCACATGCTCAGTTCTGAGAGATAAGTGTGTGTGAAAGCCGTCCTTCACCTATCTTGTTGGGAATACAAAGTTTCTTTTCAGTTGCAAACTGCACTCCATAAATATATATGAGGAGGTACTAGCTCCAACTCGGTTTTACAGTGAAAACTGCAGGAACTTCAAACCGGCAATAGGAAACAGACCGAGAAACCACAGTAAAAGTTTCTAATGTAACCCGTTCCCTTTGTGCTAGATGAAAGAACGTCTCACCACATGCTCAGTTCTGAGAGATAAGTGTGTGTGAAAGCCGTCCTTCACCTAGCTTGTTGGGAACACAAAGTTTCTTTTCAGTTGCAAACTCCACTCCATACATATATATGGGGAGGTACTAGCTCCAACTCGATTTTACAGTGAAAACTGCAGGAACTTCAAACCGGCACTAGGAAACAGACTGAGAAACCACAGTATAGTTTCTCCTGCAAACCGTTCCCTTTGTGCTAGATGAACGAACGTCTCTCCACATGCTAAGTTCTGAGAGATAAGTGTGTGTGAAAGCCTTCCTTCACCTAGCTTGTTGGGAACACAATGTTTCTTTTCAGATGCAAACTCCACTCCATACATATATATGGGGAGGTACTAGCTCCAACTCGGTTTTACACTGAAAACTGCAGGAACTTCAAACCGGCACTAGGAAACAGACTGAGAAACCACAGTAAAAGTTTCTCCTGCAACCCGTTCCTTTTGTGCTAGATGAACGAACGTGTCTCCACATGCTCAGTTCTGAGAGATATGTGTGTGTGAAAGCCGTCCTTCACCTAGCTTGTTGGGAACACAAAGTTTCTTTTCAGTTGCAAACTCCACTCCATACATATATATGGGGGGTACTAGCTCCAACCAGGTTTTACAGTGAAAACTGCAGGAAATTCAAACCGGCACTAGGAAACAGACTGAGAAACCAGAGTAAAAGTTTCTCCTGCAACCCGTTCCCCTTGTGCCAGATGAACGAACGTCTCTCCACATGCTCAGTTCTGAGAGATAAGTGTGTGTGAAAGCCGTCCTTCACCTAGCTTGTTGGGAACACAAAGTTACTTTTCAGTTGCAATCTCCACTCCATACATATATATGGGGAGGTACTAGCTCCAACTCGGTTTTACAGTGAAAACTGCAGGAACTTCAAACCGGCACTAGGAAACAGACTGAGAAACCAGAGTAAAAGTTACTCCTGCAACCCGTTCCCCTTGTGCTAGATGAACGAAAGTCTCTCCACATGCTCAGTTCTGAGAGATAAGTGTGTGTGAAAGCCGTCCTTCACCTAGCTTGTTGGGAACACAAAGTTTCTTTTCAGTTGCAAACTCCACTCCATACATATATATGGGGAGGTACTAGTTCCAACTCGGTTTTACAGTGAAAACTGCAGGAACTTCAAACCGGCACTAGGAAACAGACTGAGAAACCAGAGTAAAAGTTTCTCCTGCAACCCGTTCCCCTTGTGCTAGATGAACGAACGTCTCTCCACATGCTCAGATCTGAGAGATAAGTGTGTGTGAAAGCAGTCCTTCACCTAGCTTGTTGGGAACACAAAGTTTTTTTCAGTTGCAAACTCCACTCCATACATATATATGGGGAGGTACTAGCTCCAACTCGGTTTTACAGTGAAAACTGCAGGAACTTCAAACCGGCACTAGGAAACAGACTGAGAAACCAGAGTAAAAGTTTCTCCTGCAACCCGTTCCCCTTGTGCTAGATGAACGAACGTCTCTCCACATGCTCAGTTCTGAGAGATAAGTGTGTGTGAAAGCCGTCCCTCACCTAGCTTGTTGGGAACACAAAGTTTCTTTTCAGTTGCAAACTCCACTCCATACATATATATGGGGAGGTACTAGCTCCAACTCGGTTTTACAGTGAAAACTGCAGGAACTTCAAACCGGCACTAGGAAACAGACTGAGAAACCACAGTAAAAGTTTCTCCTGCAACCCGTTCCCTTTGTGCTAGATGAAAGAACGTGTCTCCACTTGCTCAGTTCTGAGAGATAAGTGTGTGTGAAAGCCGTCCTTCACCTAGCTTGTTGGGAACACAAAGTTTCTTTTCAGTTGCAAACTCCACTCCATACATATATATGGGGGGTTCTAGCTGCAACTCGTGTTTACAGTGAAAACTGCAGGAACTTCAAACCGGCACTAGGAAACAGACTAAGAAACCACAGTAAAGTTTCTCCTGCAAACCGTTCCCTTTGTGCTAGATGAACGAACGTGTCTCCACATGCTCAGTTCTGAGATATAAGTGTGTGTGAAAGCCGTCCTTCACCTAGCTTGTTGGGAACACAAAGTTTCTTTTCAGTTGCAAACTCCACTCCATACATATATATGGGGGGGTTCTAGCTCCAACTCGTGTTTACAGTGAAAACTGCAGGAACTTCAAACCGGCACTAGGAAACAGACTGAGAAACCAGAATAAAAGTTTCTCCTGCAACCCGTTCCCTTTGTGCTAGATGAACGAACGTCTCTCCACATGCTCAGTTCTGAGAGATAAGTGTGTGTGAAAGCCGTCCTTCACCTAGCTTGTTGGGAACACAAAGTTTTTTTCAGTTGCAAACCCCACTCCATACATATATATGGGGAGGTACTATCTCCAACTCGGTTTTACAGTGAAAACTGCAAGAACTTCAAACCGGCACTAGGAAACAGACTGAGAAATCAGAGTAAAAGTTTCTCCTGCAACCCGTTCCCTTTGTGCTAGATGAACGAACGTCTCTCCACATGCTCAGTTCTGAGAGATAAGTGTGTGTGAAAGCCGTCCTTCACCTATCTTGTTGGGAATACAAAGTTTCTTTTCAGTTGCAAACTGCACTCCATAAATATATATGAGGAGGTACTAGCTCCAACTCGGTTTTACAGTGAAAACTGCAGGAACTTCAAACCGGCAATAGGAAACAGACCGAGAAACCACAGTAAAAGTTTCTAATGTAACCCGTTCCCTTTGTGCTAGATGAAAGAACGTCTCACCACATGCTCAGTTCTGAGAGATAAGTGTGTGTGAAAGCCGTCCTTCACCTAGCTTGTTGGGAACACAAAGTTTCTTTTCAGTTGCAAACTCCACTCCATACATATATATGGGGAGGTACTAGCTCCAACTCGATTTTACAGTGAAAACTGCAGGAACTTCAAACCGGCACTAGGAAACAGACTGAGAAACCACAGTATAGTTTCTCCTGCAAACCGTTCCCTTTGTGCTAGATGAACGAACGTCTCTCCACATGCTAAGTTCTGAGAGATAAGTGTGTGTGAAAGCCTTCCTTCACCTAGCTTGTTGGGAACACAATGTTTCTTTTCAGATGCAAACTCCACTCCATACATATATATGGGGAGGTACTAGCTCCAACTCGGTTTTACACTGAAAACTGCAGGAACTTCAAACCGGCACTAGGAAACAGACTGAGAAACCACAGTAAAAGTTTCTCCTGCAACCCGTTCCTTTTGTGCTAGATGAACGAACGTGTCTCCACATGCTCAGTTCTGAGAGATATGTGTGTGTGAAAGCCGTCCTTCACCTAGCTTGTTGGGAACACAAAGTTTCTTTTCAGTTGCAAACTCCACTCCATACATATATATGGGGGGTACTAGCTCCAACCAGGTTTTACAGTGAAAACTGCAGGAAATTCAAACCGGCACTAGGAAACAGACTGAGAAACCAGAGTAAAAGTTTCTCCTGCAACCCGTTCCCCTTGTGCCAGATGAACGAACGTCTCTCCACATGCTCAGTTCTGAGAGATAAGTGTGTGTGAACGAATCCTTCACCTAGCTTGTTGGGAACACAAAATTTTTTTTCAGATGCAAACTCCACTCCATACATATATCTGGGGAGGTACTAGGTCCAACTCGGTTTTACAGTGAAAACTGCAGGAACTTCAAACCGGCACTAGGAAACAGACTGAGAAACCACAGTAAAAGTTTCTCCTGCAACCCGTTCCCTTTGTGCTAGATGAAAGAACGTGTCTCCACATGCTCAGTTCTGAGAGATAAGTGTGTGTGAAAGCCGTCCTTCACCTAGCTTGTTGGGAACACAAAGTTTCTTTTCAGTTGCAAACTCCACTCCATACATATATATGGGGGGTTCTAGCTCCAACTCGTGTTTACAGTGAAAACTGCAGGAACTTCAAACCGGCACTAGGAAACAGACTAAGAAACCACAGTAAAGTTTCTCCTGCAACCCGTTCCCTTTGTGCTAGATGAACGAACGTGTCTCCACATGCTCAGTTCTGAGATATAAGTGTGTGTGAAAGCCGTCCTTCACCTAGCTTGTTGGGAACACAAAGTTTCTTTTCAGTTGCAAACTCCACTCCATACATATATATGGGGGGGTTCTAGCTCCAACTCGTGTTTACAGTGAAAACTGCAGGAACTTCAAACCGGCACTAGGAAACAGACTAAGAAACCACAGTAAAGTTTCTCCTGCAACCCGTTCCCTTTGTGCTAGATGAACGAACGTCTCTCCACATGCTCAGTTCTGAGAGATAAGTGTGTGTGAAAGCCGTCCTTCACCTAGCTTGTTGGGAACACAAAGTTTTTTTCAGTTGCAAACCCCACTCCATACATATATATGGGGAGGTACTATCTCCAACTCGGTTTTACAGTGAAAACTGCAAGAACTTCAAACCGGCACTAGGAAACAGACTGAGAAATCAGAGTAAAAGTTTCTCCTGCAACCCGTTCCCTTTGTGCTAGATGAACGAACGTCTCTCCACATGCTCAGTTCTGAGAGATAAGTGTGTGTGAAAGCCGTCCTTCACCTAGCTTGTTGGGAATACAAAGTTTCTTTTCAGTTGCAAACTGCACTCCATAAATATATATGAGGAGGTACTAGCTCCAACTCGGTTTTACAGTGAAAACTGCAGGAACTTCAAACCGGCAATAGGAAACAGACCGAGAAACCACAGTAAAAGTTTCTAATGTAACCCGTTCCCTTTGTGCTAGATGAAAGAACGTCTCACCACATGCTCAGTTCTGAGAGATAAGTGTGTGTGAAAGCCGTCCTTCACCTAGCTTGTTGGGAACACAAAGTTTCTTTTCAGTTGCAAACTCCACTCCATACATATATATGGGGAGGTACTAGCTCCAACTCGATTTTACAGTGAAAACTGCAGGAACTTCAAACCGGCACTAGGAAACAGACTGAGAAACCA
This sequence comes from Camelus bactrianus, assembly GCF_048773025.1. Taxonomy (NCBI): domain Eukaryota; kingdom Metazoa; phylum Chordata; class Mammalia; order Artiodactyla; family Camelidae; genus Camelus; species Camelus bactrianus. Next base: position 360,313 of record NW_027413943.1, read on the forward strand.
CAGTATAGTTTCTCCTGCAAACCGTTCCCTTTGTGCTAGATGAACGAACGTCTCTCCACATGCTAAGTTCTGAGAGATAAGTGTGTGTGAAAGCCTTCCTTCACCTAGCTTGTTGGGAACACAATGTTTCTTTTCAGATGCAAACTCCACTCCATACATATATATGGGGAGGTACTAGCTCCAACTCGGTTTTACACTGAAAACTGCAGGAACTTCAAACCGGCACTAGGAAACAGACTGAGAAACCACAGTAAAAGTTTCTCCTGCAACCCGTTCCTTTTGTGCTAGATGAACGAACGTGTCTCCACATGCTCAGATCTGAGAGATAAGTGTGTGTGAAAGCCGTCCTTCACCTAGCTTGTTGGGAACACAAAGTTTCTTTTCAGTTGCAAACTCCACTCCATACATATATATGGGGAGGTACTAGCTCCAACTCGGTTTTACAGTGAAAACTGCAGGAACTTCAAACCGGCACTAGGAAACAGACTGAGAAACCAGAGTAAAAGTTTCTCCTGCAACCCGTTCCCCTTGTGCTAGATGAACGAACGTCTCTCCACATGCTCAGTTCTGAGAGATAAGTGTGTGTGAAAGCCGTCCCTCACCTAGCTTGTTGGGAACACAAAGTTTCTTTTCAGTTGCAAACTCCACTCCATACATATATATGGGGAGGTACTAGCTCCAACTCGGTTTTACAGTGAAAACTGCAGGAACTTCAAACCGGCACTAGGAAACAGACTGAGAAAACAGAGTAAAAGTTTCTCCTGCAACCCGTTCCCCTTGTGCTAGATGAACGAACGTCTCTCCACATGCTCAGTTCTGAGAGATAAGTGTGTGTGAAAGCCGTCCTTCACCTAGCTTGTTGGGAACACAAAGTTTCTTTTCAGTTGCAAACTCCAATCCATACATATATATGGGGGGGTTGTAGCTCCAACTCGTGTTTACAGTGAAAAATGCAGGAACTTCAAACCGGCACTAGGAAACAGACTGAGAAACCACAGTAAAACTTTCTCCTGCAACCCGTTCCCTTTGTGCTAGATGAACGAAAGTCTCCCCACATGCTCATGTCTGAGAGATAAGTGTGTGTGAAAGCCGTCCTTCACCTAGCTTGTTGGGAACACAAAGTTTCTTTTCAGTTGCCAACTCCACTCCATACATATATATGGGGAGGTTCTAGCTCCAACTCGTGTTTACAGTGAAAACTGGAGGAACTTCAAACCGGCACTAGGAAACAGACTAAGAAACCACAGTAAAGTTTCTCCTGCAACCCGTTCACTTTGTGCTAGATGAACGAACGTCTCTCCAAATGCTCATTTCTAAGAGATATGTGTGTGTGAAAGCCGTATTCAACCTAGCTTGTTGGGAACACAAAGTTTCTTTTCAGTTGCAAACACCACTCCATACATATATATGGGGAGGAACTAGCTCCAACTCGGTTTTACAGTGAAAACTGCAGGAACTTCAAACCGGCAGTAGTAAACAGACTGAGAAACCCGAGTAAAAGTTTCTCCTGCAACCCGTTCCCTTTGTGCTAGATGAACGAACGTCTCTCCACATGCTCAGTTCTGAGAGATAAGTGTGTGTGAAAGCCGTCCTTCACCTAGCTTGTTGGGAACACAAAGTTTCTTTTAAGTTGCAAACTCCAATCCATATATATATATGGGGAGGAACTAGCTCCAACTCGGTTTTACAGTGAAAAATGCAGGAACTTCAAACCGGCACTAGGAAACAGGCTGAAAAACCAGAGTAAAAGTTTCTCCTGCAACCCGTTCCCTTTGTGCTAGATGAACGAACGTCTCTCCACCTGCTCATTTCTGAGAGATAAGTGTGTGTGAAAGCCGTCCTTCACCTAGCTTGTTGGGAACACAAAGTTTCTTTTCAGTTGCAAACTGCACTCCATAAATATATATGAGGAGGTAGTAGCTCCAACTCGGTTTTACAGTGAAAACTGCAGGAACTTCAAACCGGCAATAGGAAACAGACCGAGAAACCACAGTAAAAGTTTCTAATGTAACCCGTTCCCTTTGTGCTAGATGAAAGAACGTCTCACCACATGCTCAGTTCTGAGAGATAAGTGTGTGTGAAAGCCGTCCTTCACCTAGCTTGTTGGGAACACAAAGTTTCTTTTCAGTTGCAAACTCCACTCCATACATATATATGGGGAGGTACTAGCTCCAACTCGATTTTACAGTGAAAACTGCAGGAACTTCAAACCGGCACTAGGAAACAGACTGAGAAACCACAGTATAGTTTCTCCTGCAAACCGTTCCCTTTGTGCTAGATGAACGAACGTCTCTCCACATGCTAAGTTCTGAGAGATAAGTGTGTGTGAAAGCCTTCCTTCACCTAGCTTGTTGGGAACACAATGTTTCTTTTCAGATGCAAACTCCACTCCATACATATATATGGGGAGGTACTAGCTCCAACTCGGTTTTACACTGAAAACTGCAGGAACTTCAAACCGGCACTAGGAAACAGACTGAGAAACCACAGTAAAAGTTTCTCCTGCAACCCGTTCCTTTTGTGCTAGATGAACGAACGTGTCTCCACATGCTCAGTTCTGAGAGATATGTGTGTGTGAAAGCCGTCCTTCACCTAGCTTGTTGGGAACACAAAGTTTCTTTTCAGTTGCAAACTCCACTCCATACATATATATGGGGGGTACTAGCTCCAACCAGGTTTTACAGTGAAAACTGCAGGAAATTCAAACCGGCACTAGGAAACAGACTGAGAAACCAGAGTAAAAGTTTCTCCTGCAACCCGTTCCCCTTGTGCCAGATGAACGAACGTCTCTCCACATGCTCAGTTCTGAGAGATAAGTGTGTGTGAAAGCCGTCCTTCACCTAGCTTGTTGGGAAAACAAAGTTACTTTTCAGTTGCAATCTCCACTCCATACATATATATGGGGAGGTACTAGCTCCAACTCGGTTTTACAGTGAAAACTGCAGGAACTTCAAACCGGCACTAGGAAACAGACTGAGAAACCAGAGTAAAAGTTTCTCCTGCAACCCGTTCCCCTTGTGCTAGATGAACGAAAGTCTCTCCACATGCTCAGTTCTGAGAGATAAGTGTGTGTGAAAGCCGTCCTTCACCTAGCTTGTTGGGAACACAAAGTTTCTTTTCAGTTGCAAACTCCACTCCATACATATATATGGGGAGGTACTAGTTCCAACTCGGTTTTACAGTGAAAACTGCAGGAACTTCAAACCGGCACTAGGAAACAGACTGAGAAACCAGAGTAAAAGTTTCTCCTGCAACCCGTTCCCCTTGTGCTAGATGAACGAACGTCTCTCCACATGCTCAGATCTGAGAGATAAGTGTGTGTGAAAGCCGTCCTTCACCTAGCTTGTTGGGAACACAAAGTTTCTTTTCAGTTGCAAACTCCACTCCATACATATATATGGGGAGGTACTAGCTCCAACTCGGTTTTACAGTGAAAACTGCAGGAACTTCAAACCGGCACTAGGAAACAGACTGAGAAACCAGAGTAAAAGTTTCTCCTGCAACCCGTTCCCCTTGTGCTAGATGAACGAACGTCTCTCCACATGCTCAGTTCTGAGAGATAAGTGTGTGTGAAAGCCGTCCCTCACCTAGCTTGTTGGGAACACAAAGTTTCTTTTCAGTTGCAAACTCCACTCCATACATATATATGGGGAGGTACTAGCTCCAACTCGGTTTTACAGTGAAAACTGCAGGAACTTCAAACCGGCACTAGGAAACAGACTGAGAAAACAGAGTAAAAGTTTCTCCTGCAACCCGTTCCCCTTGTGCTAGATGAACGAACGTCTCTCCACATGCTCAGTTCTGAGAGATAAGTGTGTGTGAAAGCCGTCCTTCACCTAGCTTGTTGGGAACACAAAGTTTCTTTTCAGTTGCAAACTCCAATCCATACATATATATGGGGGGGTTGTAGCTCCAACTCGTGTTTACAGTGAAAAATGCAGGAACTTCAAACCGGCACTAGGAAACAGACTGAGAAACCACAGTAAAACTTTCTCCTGCAACCCGTTCCCTTTGTGCTAGATGAACGAAAGTCTCCCCACATGCTCATGTCTGAGAGATAAGTGTGTGTGAAAGCCGTCCTTCACCTAGCTTGTTGGGAACACAAAGTTTCTTTTCAGTTGCCAACTCCACTCCATACATATATATGGGGAGGTTCTAGCTCCAACTCGTGTTTACAGTGAAAACTGCAGGAACTTCAAACCGGCACTAGGAAACAGACTAAGAAACCACAGTAAAGTTTCTCCTGCAACCCGTTCACTTTGTGCTAGATGAACGAACGTCTCTCCAAATGCTCATTTCTAAGAGATATGTGTGTGTGAAAGCCGTATTCAACCTAGCTTGTTGGGAACACAAAGTTTCTTTTCAGTTGCAAACACCACTCCATACATATATATGGGGAGGAACTAGCTCCAACTCGGTTTTACAGTGAAAACTGCAGGAACTTCAAACCGGCAGTAGTAAACAGACTGAGAAACCCGAGTAAAAGTTTCTCCTGCAACCCGTTCCCTTTGTGCTAGATGAACGAACGTCTCTCCACATGCTCAGTTCTGAGAGATAAGTGTGTGTGAAAGCCGTCCTTCACCTAGCTTGTTGGGAACACAAAGTTTCTTTTAAGTTGCAAACTCCAATCCATATATATATATGGGGAGGAACTAGCTCCAACTCGGTTTTACAGTGAAAAATGCAGGAACTTCAAACCGGCACTAGGAAACAGGCTGAAAAACCAGAGTAAAAGTTTCTCCTGCAACCCGTTCCCTTTGTGCTAGATGAACGAACGTCTCTCCACCTGCTCATTTCTGAGAGATAAGTGTGTGTGAAAGCCGTCCTTCACCTAGCTTGTTGGGAACACAAAGTTTCTTTTCAGTTGCAAACTGCACTCCATAAATATATATGAGGAGGTAGTAGCTCCAACTCGGTTTTACAGTGAAAACTGCAGGAACTTCAAACCGGCACTAGTAAACAGACTGAGAAATCACAGTATAGTTTCTCCTGCAACCCGTTCCCTTTGTGCTAGATGAACGAACGTCTCTCCACATGCTCAGTTCTGAGAGATAAGTGTGTGTGAAAGCCGTCCTTCACCTAGCTTGTTGGGAACACAAAGTTTCTTTTCAGTTGCAAACTCCACTCCATACATATATATGGGGAGGTACTAGCTCCAACTCGGTTTTACAGTGAAAACTGCAGGAACTTCAAACCGGCACTAGGAAACAGACTGAGAAACCAGAGTAAAAGTTTCTCTTGCAACCCGTTCCCTTTGTGCTAGATGAACGAACGTCTCTCCACATGCTCAGTTCTGAGAGATAAGTGTGTGTGAAAGCCGTACTTCACCTAGCTTGTTGGGAAAACAAAGTTTCTTTTCAGTTGCAAACTCCATTCCATACATATATATGGGGAGGTAATAGCTCCAACCAGGTTTTACAGTGAAAACTGCAGGAAATTCAAACCGGCACTAGGAAACAGACTGAGAAACCAGAGTAAAAGTTTCTCCTGCAACCCGTTCCCCTTGTGCCAGATGAACGAACGTCTCTCCACATGCTCAGTTCTGAGAGATAAGTGTGTGTGATAGCCGTCCTTCACCTAGCTTGTTGGGAACACAAAGTTACTTTTCAGTTGCAAACTCCACTCCATACATATATATGGGGAGGTACTAGCTCCAACTCGGTTTTACAGTGAAAACTGCAGGAACTTCAAACCGGCACTAGGAAACAGACTGAGAAACCAGAGTAAAAGTTTCTCCTGCAACCCGTTCCCCTTGTGCTAGATGAACGAAAGTCTCTCCACATGCTCAGTTCTGAGAGATAAGTGTGTGTGAAAGCCGTCCTTCACCTAGCTTGTTGGGAACACAAAGTTTCTTTTCAGTTGCAAACTCCACTCCATACATATATAAGGGGAGGTACTAGTTCCAACTCGGTTTTTTCAGTGAAAACTGCAGGAACTTCAAACCGGCACTAGGAAACAGACTGAGAAACCAGAGTAAAAGTTTCTCCTGCAACCCGTTCCCCTTGTGCTAGATGAACGAACGTCTCTCCACATGCTCAGATCTGAGAGATAAGTGTGTGTGAAAGCCGTCCTTCACCTAGCTTGTTGGGAACACAAAGTTTCTTTTCAGTTGCAAACTCCACTCCATACATATATATGGGGAGGTACTAGCTCCAACTCGGTTTTACAGTGAAAACTGCAGGAACTTCAAACCGGCACTAGGAAACAGACTGAGAAACCAGAGTAAAAGTTTCTCCTGCAACCCGTTCCCCTTGTGCTAGATGAACGAACGTCTCTCCACATGCTCAGTTCTGAGAGATAAGTGTGTGTGAAAGCCGTCCCTCACCTAGCTTGTTGGGAACACAAAGTTTCTTTTCAGTTGCAAACTCCACTCCATACATATATATGGGGAGGTACTAGCTCCAACTCGGTTTTACAGTGAAAACTGCAGGAACTTCAAACCGGCACTAGGAAACAGACTGAGAAAACAGAGTAAAAGTTTCTCCTGCAACCCGTTCCCCTTGTGCTAGATGAACGAACGTCTCTCCACATGCTCAGTTCTGAGAGATAAGTGTGTGTGAAAGCCGTCCTTCACCTAGCTTGTTGGGAACACAAAGTTTCTTTTCAGTTGCAAACTCCAATCCATACATATATATGGGGGGGTTGTAGCTCCAACTCGTGTTTACAGTGAAAAATGCAGGAACTTCAAACCGGCACTAGGAAACAGACTGAGAAACCACAGTAAAACTTTCTCCTGCAACCCGTTCCCTTTGTGCTAGATGAACGAACGTCTCCCCACATGCTCATGTCTGAGAGATAAGTGTGTGTGAAAGCCGTCCTTCACCTAGCTTGTTGGGAACACAAAGTTTCTTTTCAGTTGCCAACTCCACTCCATACATATATATGGGGAGGTTCTAGCTCCAACTCGTGTTTACAGTGAAAACTGCAGGAACTTCAAACCGGCACTAGGAAACAGACTAAGAAACCACAGTAAAGTTTCTCCTGCAACCCGTTCACTTTGTGCTAGATGAACGAACGTCTCTCCAAATGCTCATTTCTAAGAGATATGTGTGTGTGAAAGATGTATTCAACCTAGCTTGTTGGGAACACAAAGTTTCTTTTCAGTTGCAAACACCACTCCATACATATATATGGGGAGGAACTAGCTCCAACTCGGTTTTACAGTGAAAACTGCAGGAACTTCAAACCGGCACTAGGAAACAGACTGAGAAACCAGAGTAAAAGTTTCTCCTGCAACCCGTTCCCTTTGTGCTAGATGAACGAACGTCTCTCCACATGCTCAGTTCTGAGAGAGAAGTGTGTGTGAAAGCCGTCCTTCACCTAGCTTGTTGGGAACACAAAGTTTCTTTTAAGTTGCAAACTCCAATCCATATATATATATGGGGAGGTACTAGCTCCAACTCGGTTTTACAGTGAAAACTGCAGGAACTTCAAACCGGCACTAGGAAACAGGCTGAAAAACCAGAGTAAAAGTTTCTCCTGCAACCCGTTCCCTTTGTGCTAGATGAACGAACGTCTCTCCACCTGCTCATTTCTGAGAGATAAGTGTGTGTGAAAGCCGTCCTTCACCTAGCTTGTTGGGAACACAAAGTTTCTTTTCAGTTGCAAACTGCACTCCATAAATATATATGGGGAGGTAGTAGCTCCAACTCGGTTTTACAGTGAAAACTGCAGGAACTTCAAACCGGCACTAGTAAACAGACTGAGAAATCACAGTATAGTTTCTCCTGCAACCCGTTCCCTTTGTGCTAGATGAACGAACGTTTCTCCACATGCTAAGTTATGAGAGATAAGTGTGTGTGAATGAATCCTTCACCTAGCTTGTTGGGAACACAAAATTTTTTTTCAGATGCAAACTCCACTCCATACATATATCTGGGGAGGTACTAGGTCCAACTCGGTTTTACAGTGAAAACTGCAGGAATTTCAAACCGGCACTAGGAAACAGACTGAGAAACCACAGTAAAAGTTTCTCCTGCAACCCGTTCCCTTTGTGCTAGATGAAAGAACGTGTCTCCACCTGCTCATTTCTGAGAGATAAGTGTGTGTGAAAGCCGTCCTTCACCTAGCTTGTTGGGAACACAAAGTTTCTTTTCAGTTGCAAACTGCACTCCATAAATATATATGAGGAGGTAGTAGATCCAACTCGGTTTTACAGTGAAAACTGCAGGAACTTCAAACCGGCACTAGTAAACAGACTGAGAATCACAGTATAGTTTCTCCTGCAACCCGTTCCCTTTGTGCTAGATGAACGAACGTCTCTCCACATGCTCAGTTCTGAGAGATAAGTGTGTGTGAAAGCCGTCCTTCACCTAGCTTGTTGGGAACACAAAGTTTCTTTTCAGTTGCAAACTCCACTCCATACATATATATGGGGAGGTACTAGCTCCAACTCGGTTTTACAGTGAAAACTGCAGGAACTTCAAACCGGCACTAGGAAACAGACTGAGAAACCAGAGTAAAAGTTTCTCCTGCAACCCGTTCCCTTTGTGCTAGATGAACGAACGTCTCTCCACATGCTCAGTTCTGAGAGATAAGTGTGTGTGAAAGCCGTACTTCACCTAGCTTGTTGGGAAAACAAAGTTTCCTTTCAGTTGCAAACTCCATTCCATACATATATACGGGGAGGTACTAGCTCCAACCAGGTTTTACAGTGAAAACTGCAGGAAATTCAAACCGGCACTAGGAAACAGACTGAGAAACCAGAGTAAAAGTTTCTCCTGCAACCCGTTCCCCTTGTGCCAGATGAACGAACGTCTCTCCACATGCTCAGTTCTGAGAGATAAGTGTGTGTGAAAGCCGTCTTTCACCTAGCTTGTTGGGAACACAAAGTTACTTTTCAGTTGCAAACTCCACTCCATACATATATAAGGGGAGGTACTAGCTCCAACTCGGTTTTACAGTGAAAACTGCAGGAACTTCAAACCGGCACTAGGAAACAGACTGAGAAACCAGAGTAAAAGTTTCTCCTGCAACCCGTTCCCCTTGTGCTAGATGAACGAAAGTCTCTCCACATGCTCAGTTCTGAGAGATAAGTGTGTGTGAAAGCCGTCCTTCACCTAGCTTGTTGGGAACACAAAGTTTCTTTTCAGTTGCAAACTCCACTCCATACATATATATGGGGAGGTACTAGTTCCAACTCGGTTTTACAGTGAAAACTGCAGGAACTTCAAACCGGCACTAGGAAACAGACTGAGAAACCAGAGTAAAAGTTTCTCCTGCAACCCGTTCCCCTTGTGCTAGATGAACGAACGTCTCTCCACATGCTCAGATCTGAGAGATAAGTGTGTGTGAAAGCCGTCCTTCACCTAGCTTGTTGGGAACACAAAGTTTCTTTTCAGTTGCAAACTCCACTCCATACATATATATGGGGAGGTACTAGCTCCAACTCGGTTTTACAGTGAAAACTGCAGGAACTTCAAACCGGCACTAGGAAACAGACTGAGAAACCAGAGTAAAAGTTTCTCCTGCAACCCGTTCCCCTTGTGCTAGATGAACGAACGTCTCTCCACATGCTCAGTTCTGAGAGATAAGTGTGTGTGAAAGCCGTCCCTCACCTAGCTTGTTGGGAACACAAAGTTTCTTTTCAGTTGCAAACTCCACTCCATACATATATATGGGGGGGTTGTAGCTCCAACTCGTGTTTACAGTGAAAAATGCAGGAACTTCAAACCGGCACTAGGAAACAGACTGAGAAACCACAGTAAAACTTTCTCCTGCAACCCGTTCCCTTTGTGCTAGATGAACGAACGTCTCTCCACATGCTCAGTTCTGAGAGATAAGTGTGTGTGAAAGCCGTCCTTCACCTAGCTTGTTGGGAACACAAAGTTTCTTTTAAGTTGCAAACTCCAATCCATATATATATATGGGGAGGTACAAGCTCCAACTCGGTTTTACAGTGAAAACTGCAGGAACTTCAAACCGGCACTAGGAAACAGGCTGAAAAACCAGAGTAAAAGTTTCTCCTGCAACCCGTTCCCTTTGTGCTAGATGAACGAACGTCTCTCCACCTGCTCATTTCTGAGAGATAAGTGTGTGTGAAAGCCGTCCTTCACCTAGCTTGTTGGGAACACAAAGTTTCTTTTCAGTTGCAAACTGCACTCCATAAATATATATGAGGAGGTAGTAGCTCCAACTCGGTTTTACAGTGAAAACTGCAGGAACTTCAAACCGGCACTAGTAAACAGACTGAGAAATCACAGTATAGTTTCTCCTGCAACCCGTTCCCTTTGTGCTAGATGAACGAACGTCTCTCCACATGCTAAGTTATGAGAGATAAGTGTGTGTGAACGAATCCTTCACCTAGCTTGTTGGGAACACAAAATTTTTTTTCAGATGCAAACTCCACTCCATACATATATCTGGGGAGGTACTAGGTCCAACTCGGTTTTACAGTGAAAACTGCAGGAATTTCAAACCGGCACTAGGAAACAGACTGAGAAACCACAGTAAAAGTTTCTCCTGCATCCCGTTCCCTTTGTGCTAGATGAAAGAACGTGTCTCCACATGCTCAGTTCTGAGAGATAAGTGTGTGTGAAAGCCGTCCTTCACCTAGCTTGTTGGGAACACAAAGTTTCTTTTCAGTTGCAAACTCCACTCCATACATATATATGGGGGGGTTCTAGCTCCAACTCGTGTTTACAGTGAAAACTGCAGGAACTTCAATCCGGCACTAGGAAACAGACTAAGAAACCACAGTAAAGTTTCTCCTGCAACCCGTTCCCTTTGTGCTAGATGAACGAACGTGTCTCCACATGCTCAGTTCTGAGAGATAAGTGTGTGTGAAAGCCGTCCTTCATCTAGCTTGTTGGGAACACAAAGTTTCTTTTCAGTTGCAAACTCCACTCCATACATATATATGGGGGGGTTCTAGCTCCAACTCGTGTTTACAGTGAAAACTGCAGGAACTTCAAACCGGCACTAGGAAACAGACTAAGAAACCACAGTAAAGTTTCTCCTGCAACCCGTTCCCTTTGTGCTAGATGAACGAACGTCTCTCCTCATGCTCAGTTCTGAGAGATAAGTGGGTGTGAAAGCCGTCCTTCACCTAGCTTGTTGGGAACACAAAGTTTTTTTCAGTTGCAAACCCCACTCCATACATATATATGAGGAGGTACTATCTCCAACTCGGTTTTACAGTGAAAACTGCAAGAACTTCAAACCGGCACTAGGAAACAGACTGAGAAATCAGAGTAAAAGTTTCTCCTGCAACCCGTTCCCTTTGTGCTAGATGAACGAACGTCTCTCCACATGCTCAGTTCTGAGAGATAAGTGTGTGTGAAAGCCGTCCTTCACCTAGCTTGTTGGGAATACAAAGTTTCTTTTCAGTTGCAAACTGCACTCCATAAATATATATGAGGAGGTACTAGCTCCAACTCGGTTTTACAGTGAAAACTGCAGGAAATTCAAACCGGCAATAGGAAACAGCCCGAGAAACCACAGTAAAAGTTTCTAATGTAACCCGTTCCCTTTGTGCTAGATGAAAGAACGTCTCACCACATGCTCAGTTCTGAGAGATAAGTGTGTGTGAAAGCCGTCCTTCACCTAGCTTGTTGGGAACACAAAGTTTCTTTTCAGTTGCAAACTCCACTCCATACATATATATGGGGAGGTACTAGCTCCAACTCGATTTTACAGTGAAAACTGCAGGAACTTCAAACAGGCACTAGGAAACAGACTGAGAAACCACAGTATAGTTTCTCCTGCAAACCGTTCCCTTTGTGCTAGATGAACGAACGTCTCTCCACATGCTAAGTTCTGAGAGATAAGTGTGTGTGAAAGCCTTCCTTCACCTAGCTTGTTGGGAACACAATGTTTCTTTTCAGATGCAAACTCCACTCCATACATATATATGGGGAGGTACTAGCTCCAACTCGGTTTTACACTGAAAACTGCAGGAACTTCAAACCGGCACTAGGAAACAGACTGAGAAACCACAGTAAAAGTTTCTCCTGCAACCCGTTCCTTTTGTGCTAGATGAACGAACGTGTCTCCACATGCTCAGTTCTGAGAGATATGTGTGTGTGAAAGCCGTCCTTCACCTAGCTTGTTGGGAACACAAAGTTTCTTTTCAGTTGCAAACTCCACTCCATACATATATATGGGGGGGTACTAGCTCCAACCAGGTTTTACAGTGAAAACTGCAGGAACTTCAAACCGGCACTAGGAAACAGGCTGAAAAACCAGAGTAAAAGTTTCTCCTGCAACCCGTTCCCTTTGTGCTAGATGAACGAACGTCTCTCCACCTGCTCATTTCTGAGAGATAAGTGTGTGTGAAAGCCGTCCTTCACCTAGCTTGTTGGGAACACAAAGTTTCTTTTCAGTTGCAAACTGCACTCCATAAATATATATGAGGAGGTAGTAGCTCCAACTCGGTTTTACAGTGAAATCTGCAGGAACTTCAAACCGTCACTAGTAAACAGACTGAGAAATCACAGTAAAGTTTCTCCTGCAACCCGTTCCCTTTGTGCTAGATGAACGAACGTGTCTCCACATGCTCAGTTCTGAGAGATAAGTGTGTGTGAAAGCCGTCCTTCATCTAGCTTGTTGGGAACACAAAGTTTCTTTTCAGTTGCAAACTCCACTCCATACATATATATGGGGGGGTTCTAGCTCCAACTCGTGTTTACAGTGAAAACTGCAGGAACTTCAAACCGGCACTAGGAAACAGACTAAGAAACCACAGTAAAGTTTCTCCTGCAACCCGTTCCCTTTGTGCTAGATGAACGAACGTGTCTCCACATGCTCAGTTCTGAGAGATAAGTGTGTGTGAAAGCCGTCCTTCATCTAGCTTGTTGGGAACACAAAGTTTCTTTTCAGTTGCAAACTCCACTCCATACATATATATGGGGGGGTTCTAGCTCCAACTCGTGTTTACAGTGAAAACTGCAGAAACTTCAAACCGGCACTAGGAAACAGACTAAGAAACCACAGTAAAGTTTCTCCTGCAACCCGTTCCCTTTGTGCTAGATGAACGAACGTCTCTCCTCATGCTCAGTTCTGAGAGATAAGTGGGTGTGAAAGCCGTCCTTCACCTAGCTTGTTGGGAACACAAAGTTTTTTTCAGTTGCAAACCCCACTCCATACATATATATGAGGAGGTACTATCTCCAACTCGGTTTTACAGTGAAAACTGCAAGAACTTCAAACCGGCACTAGGAAACAGACTGAGAAATCAGAGTAAAAGTTTCTCCTGCAACCCGTTCCCTTTGTGCTAGATGAACGAACGTCTCTCCACATGCTCAGTTCTGAGAGATAAGTGTGTGTGAAAGCCGTCCTTCACCTAGCTTGTTGGGAATACAAAGTTTCTTTTCAGTTGCAAACTGCACTCCATAAATATATATGAGGAGGTACTAGCTCCAACTCGGTTTTACAGTGAAAACTGCAGGAAATTCAAACCGGCAATAGGAAACAGCCCGAGAAACCACAGTAAAAGTTTCTAATGTAACCCGTTCCCTTTGTGCTAGATGAAAGAACGTCTCACCACATGCTCAGTTCTGAGAGATAAGTGTGTGTGAAAGCCGTCCTTCACCTAGCTTGTTGGGAACACAAAGTTTCTTTTCAGTTGCAAACTCCACTCCATACATATATATGGGGAGGTACTAGCTCCAACTCGATTTTACAGTGAAAACTGCAGGAACTTCAAACAGGCACTAGGAAACAGACTGAGAAACCACAGTATAGTTTCTCCTGCAAACCGTTCCCTTTGTGCTAGATGAACGAACGTCTCTCCACATGCTAAGTTCTGAGAGATAAGTGTGTGTGAAAGCCTTCCTTCACCTAGCTTGTTGGGAACACAATGTTTCTTTTCAGATGCAAACTCCACTCCATACATATATATGGGGAGGTACTAGCTCCAACTCGGTTTTACACTGAAAACTGCAGGAAATTCAAACCGGCACTAGGAAACAGACTGAGAAACCACAGTAAAAGTTTCTCCTGCAACCCGTTCCTTTTGTGCTAGATGAACGAACGTGTCTCCACATGCTCAGTTCTGAGAGATATGTGTGTGTGAAAGCCGTCCTTCACCTAGCTTGTTGGGAACACAAAGTTTTTTTCAGTTGCAAACCCCACTCCATACATATATATGGGGAGGTACTATCTCCAACTCGGTTTTACAGTGAAAACTGCAAGAACTTCAAACGGGCACTAGGAAACAGACTGAGAAATCAGAGTAAAAGTTTCTCCTGCAACCCGTTCCCTTTGTGCTAGATGAAAGAACGTCTCACCACATGCTCAGTTCTGAGAGATAAGTGTGTGTGAAAGCCGTCCTTCACCTAGCTTGTTGGGAACACAAAGTTTCTTTTCAGTTGCAAACTCCACTCCATACATATATATGGGGAGGTACTAGCTCCAACTCGATTTTACAGTGAAAACTGCAGGAACTTCAAACCGGCACTAGGAAACAGACTGAGAAACCACAGTATAGTTTCTCCTGCAAACCGTTCCCTTTGTGCTAGATGAACGAACGTCTCTCCACATGCTAAGTTCTGAGAGATAAGTGTGTGTGAAAGCCTTCCTTCACCTAGCTTGTTGGGAACACAATGTTTCTTTTCAGATGCAAACTCCACTCCATACATATATATGGGGAGGTACTAGCTCCAACTCGGTTTTACACTGAAAACTGCAGGAACTTCAAACCGGCACTAGGAAACAGACTGAGAAACCACAGTAAAAGTTTCTCCTGCAACCCGTTCCTTTTGTGCTAGAAGAACGAACGTGTCTCCACATGCTCAGTTCTGAGAGATATGTGTGTGTGAAAGCCGTCCTTCACCTAGCTTGTTGGGAACACAAAGTTTCTTTTCAGTTGCAAACTCCACTCCATACATATATATGGGGGGGTACTAGCTCCAACCAGGTTTTACAGTGAAAACTGCAGGAAATTCAAACCGGCACTAGGAAACAGACTGAGAAACCAGAGTAAAAGTTTCTCCTGCAACCCGTTCCCCTTGTGCCAGATGAACGAACGTCTCTCCACATGCTAAGTTCTGAGAGATAAGTGTGTGTGAAAGCCGTCCTTCACCTAGCTTGTTGGGAACACAAAGTTACTTTTCAGTTGCAAACTCCACTCCATACATATATATGGGGAGGTACTAACTCCAACTCGGTTTTACAGTGAAAACTGCAGGAACTTCAAACCGGCACTAGGAAACAGACTGAGAAACCACAGTAAAAGTTTCTCCTGCAACCCGTTCCCCTTGTTCTAGATGAACGAAAGTCTCTCCACATGCTCAGTTCTGAGAGATAAGTGTGTGTGAAAGCCGTCCTTCACCTAGCTTGTTGGGAACACAAAGTTTCTTTTCAGTTGCAAACTCCACTCCATACATATATATGGGGAGGTACTAGTTCCAACTCGGTTTTACAGTGAAAACTGCAGGAACTTCAAACCGGCACTAGGAAACAGACTGAGAAACCAGAGTAAAAGTTTCTCCTGCAACCCGTTCCCCTTGTGCTAGATGAACGAACGTCTCTCCACATGCTCAGATCTGAGAGATAAGTGTGTGTGAAAGCCGTACTTCACCTATCTTGTTGGGAACACAAAGTTTCTTTTCAGTTGCAAACTCCACTCCATACATATATATGGGGAGGTACTAGCTCCAACTCGGTTTTACAGTGAAAACTGCAGGAACTTCAAACCGGCACTACGAAACAGACTGAGAAACCAGAGTAAAAGTTTCTCCTGCAACCCGTTCCCCTTGTGCTAGATGAACGAACGTCTCTCCACATGCTCAGTTCTGAGAGATAAGTGTGTGTGAAAGCCGTCCCTCACCTAGCTTGTTGGGAACACAAAGTTTCTTTTCAGTTGCAAACTCCACTCCATACATATATATGGGGAGGTACTAGCTCCAACTCGGTTTTACAGTGAAAACTGCAGGAACTTCAAACCGGCACTAGGAAACAGACTGAGAAAACAGAGTAAAAGTTTCTCCTGCAACCCGTTCCCCTTGTGCTAGATGAACGAACGTCTCTCCACATGCTCAGTTCTGAGAGATAAGTGTGTGTGAAAGCCGTCCTTCACCTAGCTTGTTGGGAACACAAAGTTTCTTTTCAGTTGCAAACTCCAATCCATACATATATATGGGGGGGTTGTAGCTCCAACTCGTGTTTACAGTGAAAAATGCAGGAACTTCAAACCGGCACTAGGAAACAGACTGAGAAACCACAGTAAAACTTTCTCCTGCAACCCGTTCCCTTTGTGCTAGATGAACGAACGTCTCCCCACATGCTCATGTCTGAGAGATAAGTGTGTGTGAAAGCCGTCCTTCACCTAGCTTGTTGGGAACACAAAGTTTCTTTTCAGTTGCCAACTCCACTCCATACATATATATGGGGAGGTTCTAGCTCCAACTCGTGTTTACAGTGAAAACTGCAGGAACTTCAAACCGGCACTAGGAAACAGACTAAGAAACCACAGTAAAGTTTCTCCTGCAACCCGTTCACTTTGTGCTAGATGAACGAACGTCTCTCCAAATGCTCATTTCTAAGAGATATGTGTGTGTGAAAGCCGTATTCAACCTAGCTTGTTGGGAACACAAAGTTTCTTTTCAGTTGCAAACACCACTCCATACATATATATGGGGAGGAACTAGCTCCAACTCGGTTTTACAGTGAAAACTGCAGGAACTTCAAACCGGCAGTAGTAAACAGACTGAGAAACCCGAGTAAAAGTTTCTCCTGCAACCCGTTCCCTTTGTGCTAGATGAACGAACGTCTCTCCACATGCTCAGTTCTGAGAGATAAGTGTGTGTGAAAGCCGTCCTTCACCTAGCTTGTTGGGAACACAAAGTTTCTTTTAAGTTGCAAACTCCAATCCATATATATATATGGGGAGGTACTAGCTCCAACTCGGTTTTACAGTGAAAACTGCAGGAACTTCAAACCGGCACTAGGAAACAGGCTGAAAAACCAGAGTAAAAGTTTCTCCTGCAACCCGTTCCCTTTGTGCTAGATGAACGAACGTCTCTCCACCTGCTCATTTCTGAGAGATAAGTGTGTGTGAAAGCCGTCCTTCACCTAGCTTGTTGGGAACACAAAGTTTCTTTTCAGTTGCAAACTGCACTCCATAAATATATATGAGGAGGTAGTAGCTCCAACTCGGTTTTACAGTGAAAACTGCAGGAACTTCAAACCGGCACTAGTAAACAGACTGAGAAATCACAGTATAGTTTCTCCTGCAACCCGTTCCCTTTGTGCTAGATGAACGAACGTCTCTCCACATGCTAAGTTATGAGAGATAAGTGTGTGTGAACGAATCCTTCACCTAGCTTGTTGGGAACACAAAATTTTTTTTCAGATGCAAACTCCACTCCATACATATATCTGGGGAGGTACTAGGTCCAACTCGGTTTTACAGTGAAAACTGCAGGAACTTCAAACCGGCACTAGGAAACAGACTGAGAAACCACAGTAAAAGTTTCTCCTGCAACCCGTTCCCTTTGTGCTAGATGAAAGAACGTGTCTCCACATGCTCAGTTCTGAGAGATAAGTGTGTGTGAAAGCCGTCCTTCACCTAGCTTGTTGGGAACACAAAGTTTCTTTTCAGTTGCAAACTCCACTCCATACATATATATGGGGGGGTTCTAGTTCCAACTCGTGTTTACAGTGAAAACTGCAGGAACTTCAAACCGGCACTAGGAAACAGACTAAGAAACCACAGTAAAGTTTCTCCTGCAAACCGTTCCCTTTGTGCTAGATGAACGAACGTGTCTCCACATGCTCAGTTCTGAGAGATAAGTGTGTGTGAAAGCCTTCCTTCACCTAGCTTGTTGGGAACACAAAGTTTCTTTTCAGTTGCAAACTCCACTCCATACATATATATGGGGGGGTTCTAGCTCCAACTCGTGTTTACAGTGAAAACTGCAGGAACTTCAAACCGGCACTAGGAAACAGACTAAGAAACCACAGTAAAGTTTCTCCTGCAACCCGTTCCCTTTGTGCTAGATGAACGAACGTCTCTCCACATGCTCAGTTCTGAGAGATAAGTGTGTGTGAAAGCCGTCCTTCACCTAGCTTGTTGGGAACACAAAGTTTTTTTCAGTTGCAAACCCCACTCCATACATATATATGGGGAGGTACTATCTCCAACTCGGTTTTACAGTGAAAACTGCAAGAATTTCAAACCGGCACTAGGAAACAGACTGAGAAATCAGAGTAAAAGTCTCTCCTGCAACCCGTTCCCTTTGTGCTAGATGAACGAACGTCTCTCCACATGCTCAGTTCTGAGAGATAAGTGTGTGTGAATGCCGTCCTTCACCTAGCTTGTTGGGAATACAAAGTTTCTTTTCAGTTGCAAACTGCACTCCATAAATATATATGAGGAGGTACTAGCTCCAACTCGGTTTTACAGTGAAAACTGCAGGAACTTCAAACCGGCAATAGGAAACAGACCGAGAAACCACAGTAAATGTTTCTAATGTAACCCGTTCCCTTTGTGCTAGATGAAAGAACGTCTCACCACATGCTCAGTTCTGAGAGATAAGTGTGTGTGAAAGCCGTCCTTCACCTAGCTTGTTGGGAACACAAAGTTTCTTTTCAGTTGGAAACTCCACTCCATACATATATATGGGGAGGTACTAGCTCCAACTCGATTTTACAGTGAAAACTGCAGGAACTTCAAACCGGCACTAGGAAACAGACTGAGAAACCACAGTATAGTTTCTCCTGCAAACCGTTCCCTTTGTGCTAGATGAACGAACGTCTCTCCACATGCTAAGTTCTGAGAGATAAGTGTGTGTGAAAGCCTTCCTTCACCTAGCTTGTTGGGAACACAATGTTTCTTTTCAGATGCAAACTCCACTCCATACATATATATGGGGAGGTACTAGCTCCAACTCGGTTTTACACTGAAAACTGCAGGAACTTCAAACCGGCTCTAGGAAACAGACTGAGATACCACAGTAAAAGTTTCTCCTGCAACCCGTTCCTTTTGTGCTAGATGAACGAACGTGTCTCCACATGCTCAGTTCTGAGAGATATGTGTGTGTGAAAGCCGTCCTTCACCTAGCTTGTTGGGAACACAAAGTTTCTTTTCAGTTGCAAACTCCACTCCATACATATATATGGGGGTTTCTAGCACCAACTCGTGTTTACAGTGAAAACTGCAGGAACTTAAAACCGGCACTAGGAAACAGACTGAGAAACCAGAGTAAAATTTCTCCTGCAACCCGTTTCCTATGTGCTAGATGAACGAACGTCTCTCCAAATGCTCATTTCTGTGAGATATGTGTGTGTGAAAGCCGTCCTTCACCTAGCTTGTTGGGAACACAAAGTTTCTTTTCAGTTGCAAACACCACTCCATACATATATATGGGGAGGAACTAGCTCCAACTCGGTTTTACAGTGAAAACTGCAGGAACTTCAAACCGGCACTAGTAAACAGACTGAGAAACCCGAGAAAAAGTTTCCCCTGCAACCCGTTCCCTTTGTGCTAGATGAACGAACGTCTCTCCACATGCTCAGTTCTGAGAGATAAGTGTGTGTGAAAGCCGTCCTTCACCTAGCTTGTTGGGAACACAAAGTTTCTTTTCAGTTGCAAACTCCACTCCATACATATATATGGGGGGGTTCTAGCTCCAACTCGTGTTTACAGTGAAAACTGCAGGAACTTCAAACCGGCACTAGGAAACAGACTGAGAAACCACAGTAAAAGTTTCTCCTGCAACCCGTTCCTTTTGTGCTAGATGAACGAACGTCTCTCCACATGCTCAGATCTGAGAGATAAGTGTGTGTGAAAGCCGTCCTTCACCTAGCTTGTTGGGAACACAAAGTTTCTTTTCACTTGCAAACTCCACTCCACACATATATATGGGGAGGTACTAGCTCCAACTCGGTTTTACAGTGAAAACTGCAGGAACTTCAAACCGGCACTAGGAAACAGACTGAGAAATCTGAGTAAAAGTTTCTCCTGCAACCCGTTTCCTATGTGCTAGATGAACGAACGTCTCTCCAAATGCTCATTTCTGAGAGATATGTGTGTGTGAAAGCCGTCCTTCACCTAGCTTGTTGGGTACACAAAGTTTCTTTTCAGTTGCAAACAACACTAAATACATATATATGGGTAGGTACTAGCTCCAACTCGGTTTTACAGTGAAAACTGCAGGAACTTCAAACCGACACTAGGAATCAGACTGAGAAACCAGAGTAAAAGTTTCTCCTGCAACCCGTTTCCTATGTGCTAGATGAACGAACGTCTCTCCACATGCTCAGTTCTGAGAGATAAGTGTGTGTGAAAGCCGTCCTTCACCTAGCTTGTTGGGAACACAAAGTTTCTTTTCAGTTGCAAACTCCACTTCATACATATATATGGGGAGGTACTAGCTCCAACTCGGTTTTACAGTGAAAACTGCAGGAACTTCAAACCGGCACTAGGAAACAGACTGAGAAACCAGAGTAAAAGTTTCTCCTGCAACCCGTTCCCCTTGTGCTAGATGAACGAACGTCTCTCCACATGCTCAGTTCTGAGATAAGTGTGTGTGAAAGCCGTCCTTCACCTAGCTTGTTGGGAACACAAAGTTTCTTTTC
This sequence comes from Camelus bactrianus, assembly GCF_048773025.1. Taxonomy (NCBI): domain Eukaryota; kingdom Metazoa; phylum Chordata; class Mammalia; order Artiodactyla; family Camelidae; genus Camelus; species Camelus bactrianus. The sequence continues at coordinate 380,833 of NW_027413943.1, forward strand.
AGTTGCAAACTCCACTCCATACATATATATGGGGAGGTACTAGCTCCAACTCGGTTTTACAGTGAAAACTGCAGGAACTTCAAACCGGCACTAGGAAACAGACTGAGAAACCAGAGTAAAAGTTTCTCCTGCAACCCGTTCCCTTTCTGCTCGATGAACGAACATCTCTCCACATGCTCAGTTCTGAGAGATAAGTGTGTGTGAAAGCCGTCCTTCACCTAGCTTGTTGGGAACACAAAGTTTCTTTTCAGTTGCAAACTCCACTCCATACATATATATGGGGAGGTACTAGCTCCAACCAGGTTTTACAGTGAAAACTGCAGGAACTTCAAACCGGCACTAGGAAACAGACTGAGAAACCAGAGTAAAAGTTTCTCCTGCAACCCGTTCCCTTTGTGCTAGATGAACGAACGTCTCTCCACATGCTCAGTTCTGAGAGATAAGTGTGTGTGAAAGCCGTACTTCACCTAGCTTGTTGGGAACACAAAGTTTCTTTTCAGTTGCAAACTCCACTCCATACATCTATATGGGGAGGTACTAGCTCCAAATCGGTTTTACAGTGAAAACTGCTGGAACTTCAAACCGGCACTAGGAAACAGACTGAGAAACCAGAGTAAAAGTTTCTCCTGCAACCCGTTCCCTTTGTGCTAGATGAACGAACGTCTCTCCACATGCTCAGTTCTGAGAGATAAGTGTGTGTGAAAGCCGTCCTTCACCTAGCTTGTTGGGAACACAAAGTTTCTTTTCCGTTGCAAACTCGACTCCATACATCTATATGGGGAGGTACTAGCTCCAAATCGGTTTTACAGTGAAAACTGCAGGAACATCAAACCGGCACTAGGAAACAGACTGAGAAACCAGAGTAAAAGTTTCTCCTGCAACCCGTTCCCCTTGTGCTAGATGAACGAACGTCTCTCCACATGCTCAGTTCTGAGAGATAAGTGTGTGTGAAAGCCGTCCTTCACCTAGCTTGTTGGGAACACAAAGTTTCTTTTCAGTTGCAAACTCCACTCCATACATATATATGGGGAAGTACTAGCTCCAACTCGGTTTTACAGTGAAAACTGCAGGAACTTCAAACCGGCACTAGGAAACAGACTGAGAAACCAGAGTAAAAGTTTCTCCTGCAACCCGTTCCCCTTGTGCTAGATGAACGAACGTCCCTCCACATGCTCAGTTCTGAGAGATAAGTGTGTGTGAAAGCCGTCCTTCACCTAGCTTGTTGGGAACACAAAGTTTCGTTTCAGTTGCAAACTCCACTCCATACATATATATGGGGAGGTACTAGCTCCAACTCGGTTTTACACTGAAAACTGCAGGAACTTCAAACCGGCACTAGGAAACAGACTGAGAAACCAGAGTAAAAGTTTCTCCTGCAACCCGTTCCCCTTGTGCTAGATGAACGAACGTCTCTCCACATGCTCAGTTCTGAGAGATAAGTGGGTGTGAAAGCCGTACTTCACCTAGCTTGTTGGGAACACAAAGATTCTTTTCAGTTGCAAACTCCACTCCATACATATATATGGGGAGGTACTAGCTCCAACTCGGTTTTACAGTGAAAACTGCAGGAACTTCAAACCGGCACTAGGAAACAGACTGAGAAACCAGAGTAAAAGTTGCTCCTGCAACCCGTTCCCCTTGTGCTAGATGAACGAACGTCTCTCCACATGCTCAGTTCTGAGAGATAAGTGTGTGTGAAAGCCGTCCTTCACCTAGCTTGTTGGGAACACAAAGTTTCTTTTCAGTTGCAAACTCCACTCCATACATATATATGGGGAGGTACTAGCTCCAACTCGATTTTACAGTGAAAACTGCAGGAACTTCAAACCGGCACTAGGAAACAGACTGAGAAACCAGAGTAAAAGTTTCTCCTGCAACCCGTTCCCTTTCTGCTCGATGAACGAACGTCTCTCCACATGCTCAGTTCTGAGAGATAAGTGTGTGTGAAAGCCGTCCTTCACCTAGCTTGTTGGGAACACATAGTTTCTTTTCAGTTGTAAACTCCACTCCATACATATATATGGGGAGGTACTAGCTCCAACCAGGTTTTACAGTGAAAACTGCAGGAACTTCAAACCGGCAATAGGAAACAGACCGAGAAACCACAGTAAAAGTTTCTAATGTAACCCGTTCCCTTTGTGCTAGATGAAAGAACGTCTCACCACATGCTCAGTTCTGAGAGATAAGTGTGTGTGAAAGCCGTCCTTCACCTAGCTTGTTGGGAACACAAAGTTTCTTTTCAGTTGCAAACTCCACTCCATACATATATATGGGGAGGTACTAGCTCCAACTCGATTTTACAGTGAAAACTGCAGGAACTTCAAACCGGCACTAGGAAACAGACTGAGAAACCACAGTATAGTTTCTCCTGCAAACCGTTCCCTTTGTGCTAGATGAACGAACGTCTCTCCACATGCTAAGTTCTGAGAGATAAGTGTGTGTGAAAGCCTTCCTTCACCTAGCTTGTTGGGAACACAATGTTTCTTTTCAGATGCAAACTCCAATCCTTACATATATATGGGGAGGTACTAGCTCCAACTCGGTTTTACACTGAAAACTGCAGGAACTTCAAACCGGCACTAGGAAACAGACTGAGAAACCACAGTAAAAGTTTCACCTGCAACCCGTTCCTTTTGTGCTAGATGAACGAACGTGTCTCCACATGCTCAGTTCTGAGAGATATGTGTGTGTGAAAGCCGTCCTTCACCTAGCTTGTTGGGAACACAAAGTTTCTTTTCAGTTGCAAACTCCACTCCATACATATATATGGGGGGGTACTAGCTCCAACCAGGTTTTACAGTGAAAACTGCAGGAAATTCAAACCGGCACTAGGTACAGACTGAGAAACCAGAGTAAAAGTTTCTCCTGCAACCCGTTCCCCTTGTGCCAGATGAACGAACGTCTCTCCACATGCTCAGTTCTGAGAGATAAGTGTGTGTGAAAGCCGTCCCTCACCTAGCTTGTTGGGAACACAAAGTTTCTTTTCAGTTGCAAACTCCACTCCATACATATATATGGGGAGGTACTAGCTCCAACTCGGTTTTACAGTGAAAACTGCAGGAACTTCAAACCGGCACTAGGAAACAGACTGAGAAAACAGAGTAAAAGTTTCTCCTGCAACCCGTTCCCCTTGTGCTAGATGAACGAACGTCTCTCCACATGCTCAGTTCTGAGAGATAAGTGTGTGTGAAAGCCGTCCTTCACCTAGCTTGTTGGGAACACAAAGTTTCTTTTCAGTTGCAAACTCCAATCCATACATATATATGGGGGGGTTGTAGCTCCAACTCGTGTTTACAGTGAAAAATGCAGGAACTTCAAACCGGCACTAGGAAACAGACTGAGAAACCACAGTAAAACTTTCTCCTGCAACCCGTTCCCTTTGTGCTAGATGAACGAACGTCTCCCCACATGCTCATGTCTGAGAGATAAGTGTGTGTGAAAGCCGTCCTTCACCTAGCTTGTTGGGAACACAAAGTTTCTTTTCAGTTGCCAACTCCACTCCATACATATATATGGGGAGGTTCTAGCTCCAACTCGTGTTTACAGTGAAAACTGCAGGAACTTCAAACCGGCACTAGGAAACAGACTAAGAAACCACAGTAAAGTTTCTCCTGCAACCCGTTCACTTTGTGCTAGATGAACGAACGTCTCTCCAAATGCTCATTTCTAAGAGATATGTGTGTGTGAAAGCCGTATTCAACCTAGCTTGTTGGGAACACAAAGTTTCTTTTCAGTTGCAAACACCACTCCATACATATATATGGGGAGGAACTAGCTCCAACTCGGTTTTACAGTGAAAACTGCAGGAACTTCAAACCGGCAGTAGTAAACAGACTGAGAAACCCGAGTAAAAGTTTCTCCTGCAACCCGTTCCCTTTCTGCTCGATGAACGAACGTCTCTCCACATGCTCAGTTCTGAGAGATAAGTGTGTGTGAAAGCCGTCCTTCACCTAGCTTGTTGGGAACACATAGTTTCTTTTCAGTTGCAAACTCCACTCCATACATATATATGGGGAGGTACTAGCTCCAACCAGGTTTTACAGTGAAAACTGCAGGAACTTCAAACCGGCAATAGGAAACAGACCGAGAAACCACAGTAAAAGTTTCTAATGTAACCCGTTCCCTTTGTGCTAGATGAAAGAACGTCTCACCACATGCTCAGTTCTGAGAGATAAGTGTGTGTGAAAGCCGTCCTTCACCTAGCTTGTTGGGAACACAAAGTTTCTTTTCAGTTGCAAACTCCACTCCATACATATATATGGGGAGGTACTAGCTCCAACTCGATTTTACAGTGAAAACTGCAGGAACTTCAAACCGGCACTAGGAAACAGACTGAGAAACCACAGTATAGTTTCTCCTGCAAACCGTTCCCTTTGTGCTAGATGAACGAACGTCTCTCCACATGCTAAGTTCTGAGAGATAAGTGTGTGTGAAAGCCTTCCTTCACCTAGCTTGTTGGGAACACAATGTTTCTTTTCAGATGCAAACTCCACTCCATACATATATATGGGGAGGTACTAGCTCCAACTCGGTTTTACACTGAAAACTGCAGGAACTTCAAACCGGCACTAGGAAACAGACTGAGAAACCACAGTAAAAGTTTCACCTGCAACCCGTTCCTTTTGTGCTAGATGAACGAACGTGTCTCCACATGCTCAGTTCTGAGAGATATGTGTGTGTGAAAGCCGTCCTTCACCTAGCTTGTTGGGAACACAAAGTTTCTTTTCAGTTGCAAACTCCACTCCATACATATATATGGGGAGGTACTAGCTCCAACTCGGTTTTACAGTGAAAACTGCAGGAACTTCAAACCGGCACTAGGAAACAGACTGAGAAAACAGAGTAAAAGTTTCTCCTGCAACCCGTTCCCCTTGTGCTAGATGAACGAACGTCTCTCCACATGCTCAGTTCTGAGAGATAAGTGTGTGTGAAAGCCGTCCTTCACCTAGCTTGTTGGGAACACAAAGTTTCTTTTCAGTTGCAAACTCCAATCCATACATATATATGGGGGGGTTGTAGCTCCAACTCGTGTTTACAGTGAAAAATGCAGGAACTTCAAACCGGCACTAGGAAACAGACTGAGAAACCACAGTAAAACTTTCTCCTGCAACCCGTTCCCTTTGTGCTAGATGAACGAACGTCTCCCCACATGCTCATGTCTGAGAGATAAGTGTGTGTGAAAGCCGTCCTTCACCTAGCTTGTTGGGAACACAAAGTTTCTTTTCAGTTGCCAACTCCACTCCATACATATATATGGGGAGGTTCTAGCTCCAACTCGTGTTTACAGTGAAAACTGCAGGAACTTCAAACCGGCACTAGGAAACAGACTAAGAAACCACAGTAAAGTTTCTCCTGCAACCCGTTCACTTTGTGCTAGATGAACGAACGTCTCTCCAAATGCTCATTTCTAAGAGATATGTGTGTGTGAAAGCCGTATTCAACCTAGCTTGTTGGGAACACAAAGTTTCTTTTCAGTTGCAAACACCACTCCATACATATATATGGGGAGGAACTAGCTCCAACTCGGTTTTACAGTGAAAACTGCAGGAACTTCAAACCGGCACTAGGAAACAGACTAAGAAACCACAGTTAAGTTTCTCCTGCAACCCGTTCACTTTGTGCTAGATGAACGAACGTCTCTCCAAATGCTCATTTCTAAGAGATATGTGTGTGTGAAAGCCGTATTCAACCTAGCTTGTTGGGAACACAAAGTTTCTTTTCAGTTGCAAACACCACTCCATACATATATATGGGGAGGAACTAGCTCCAACTCGGTTTTACAGTGAAAACTGCAGGAACTTCAAACCGGCAGTAGTAAACAGACTGAGAAACCCGAGTAAAAGTTTCTCCTGCAACCCGTTCCCTTTGTGCTAGATGAACGAACGTCTCTCCACATGCTCAGTTCTGAGAGATAAGTGTGTGTGAAAGCCGTCCTTCACCTAGCTTGTTGGGAACACAAAGTTTCTTTTAAGTTGCAAACTCCAATCCATATATATATATGGGGAGGTACTAGCTCCAACTCGGTTTTACAGTGAAAACTGCAGGAACTTCAAACCGGCACTAGGAAACAGGCTGAAAAACCAGAGTAAAAGTTTCTCCTGCAACCCGTTCCCTTTGTGCTAGATGAACGAACGTCTCTCCACCTGCTCATTTCTGAGAGATAAGTGTGTGTGAAAGCCGTCCTTCACCTAGCTTGTTGGGAACACAAAGTTTCTTTTCAGTTGCAAACTGCACTCCATAAATATATATGAGGAGGTAGTAGCTCCAACTCGGTTTTACAGTGAAAACTGCAGGAACTTCAAACCGGCACTAGTAAACAGACTGAGAAATCACAGTATAGTTTCTCCTGCAACCCGTTCCCTTTGTGCTAGATGAACGAACGTCTCTCCACATGCTAAGTTATGAGAGATAAGTGTGTGTGAACGAATCCTTCACCTAGCTTGTTGGGAACACAAAATTTTTTTTCAGATGCAAACTCCACTCCATACATATATCTGGGGAGGTACTAGGTCCAACTCGGTTTTACAGTGAAAACTGCAGGAACTTCAAACCGGCACTAGGAAACAGACTGAGAAACCACAGTAAAAGTTTCTCCTGCAACCCGTTCCCTTTATGCTAGATGAAAGAACGTGTCTCCACATGCTCAGTTCTGAGAGATAAGTGTGTGTGAAAGCCGTCCTTCACCTAGCTTGTTGGGAACACAAAGTTTCTTTTCAGTTGCAAACTCCACTCCATACATATATATGGTGGGGTTCTAGCTCCAACTCGTGTTTACAGTGAAAACTGCAGGAACTTCAAACCGGCACTAGGAAACAGACTAAGAAACCACAGTAAAGTTTCTCCTGCAACCCGTTCCCTTTGTGCTAGATGAACGAACGTGTCTCCACATGCTCAGTTCTTAGAGATAAGTGTGTGTGAAAGCCGTCCTTCACCTAGCTTGTTGGGAACACAAAGTTTCTTTTCAGTTGCAAACTCCACTCCATACATATATATGGGGGGGTTCTAGCTCCAACTCGTGTTTACAGTGAAAACTGCAGGAACTTCAAACCGGCACTACGAAACAGACTAAGAAACCACAGTAAAGATTCTCCTGCAACCCGTTCCCTTTGTGCTAGATGAACGAACGTCTCTCCACATGCTCAGTTCTGAGAGATAAGTGTGTGTGAAAGCCGTCCTTCACCTAGCTTGTTGGGAACACAAAGTTTTTTTCAGTTGCAAACCCCACTCCATACATATATATGGGGAGGTACTATCTCCAACTCGGTTTTACAGTGAAAACTGCAAGAACTTCAAACCGGCACTAGGAAACAGACTGAGAAATCAGAGTAAAAGTTTCTCCTGCAACCCGTTCCCTTTGTGCTAGATGAACGAACGTCTCTCCACATGCTCAGTTCTGAGAGATAAGTGTGTGTGAAAGCCGTCCTTCACCTAGCTTGTTGGGAATACAAAGTTTCTTTTCAGTTGCAAACTGCACTCCATAAATATATATGAGGAGGTACTGGCTCCAAATCGGTTTTACAGTGAAAACTGCAGGAACTTCAAACCGGCACTAGGAAACAGACTGAGAAAACAGAGTAAAAGTTTCTCCTGCAACCCGTTCCCCTTGTGCTAGATGAACGAACGTCTCTCCACATGCTCAGTTCTGAGAGATAAGTGTGTGTGAAAGCCGTCCTTCACCTAGCTTGTTGGGAACACAAAGTTTCTTTTCAGTTGCAAACTCCAATCCATATATATATATGGGGGGGTTGTAGCTCCAACTCGTGTTTACAGTGAAAAATGCAGGAACTTCAAACCGGCACTAGGAAACAGACTGAGAAACCACAGTAAAACTTTCTCCTGCAACCCGTTCCCTTTGTGCTAGATGAACGAACGTCTCCCCACATGCTCATGTCTGAGAGATATGTGTGTGTGAAAGCCGTCCTTCACCTAGCTTGTTGGGAACACAAAGTTTCTTTTCAGTTGCCAACTCCACTCCATACATATATATGGGGAGGTTCTAGCTCCAACTCGTGTTTACAGTGAAAACTGCAGGAACTTCAAACCGGCCCTAGGAAACAGACTAAGAAACCACAGTAAAGTTTCTCCTGCAACCCGTTCACTTTGTGCTAGATGAACGAACGTCTCTCCAAATGCTCATTTCTAAGAGATATGTGTGTGTGATAGCCGTATTCAACCTAGCTTGTTGGGAACACAAAGTTTCTTTTCAGTTGCAAACACCACTCCATACATATATATGGGGAGGAACTAGCTCCAACTCGGTTTTACAGTGAAAACTGCAGGAACTTCAAACCGGCAGTAGTAAACAGACTGAGAAACCCGAGTAAAAGTTTCTCCTGCAACCCGTTCCCTTTGTGCTAGATGAACGAACGTCTCTCCACATGCTCAGTTCTGAGAGATAAGTGTGTGTGAAAGCCGTCCTTCACCTAGCTTGTTGGGAACACAAAGTTTCTTTTAAGTTGCAAACTCCAATCCATATATATATATGGGGAGGTACTAGCTCCAACTCGGTTTTACAGTGAAAACTGCAGGAACTTCAAACCGGCACTAGGAAACAGGCTGAAAAACCAGAGTAAAAGTTTCTCCTGCAACCCGTTCCCTTTGTGCTAGATGAACGAACGTCTCTCCACATGCTAAGTTATGAGAGATAAGTGTGTGTGAAAGCCGTCCTTCACCTAGCTTGTTGGGAACACAAAGTTTCTTTTCAGTTGCAAACTGCACTCCATAAATATATATGAGGAGGTAGTAGCTCCAACTCGGTTTTACAGTGAAAACTGCAGGAACTTCAAACCGGCACTAGTAAACAGACTGAGAAATCACAGTATAGTTTCTCCTGCAAACCGTTCCCTTTGTGCTAGATGAACGAACGTCTCTCCACATGCTAAGTTATGAGAGATAAGTGTGTGTGAACGAATCCTTCACCTAGCTTGTTGGGAACACAAAATTTTTTTTCAGATGCAAACTCCACTCCATACATATATCTGGGGAGGTACTAGGTCCAACTCGGTTTTACAGTGAAAACTGCAGGAACTTCAAACCGGCACTAGGAAACAGACTGAGAAACCACAGTAAAAGTTTCTCCTGCAACCCGTTCCCTTTGTGCTAGATGAAAGAACGTGTCTCCACATGCTCAGTTCTGAGAGATAAGTGTGTGTGAAAGCCGTCCTTCACCTAGCTTGTTGGGAACACAAAGTTTCTTTTCAGTTGCAAACTCCACTCCATACATATATATGGGGGGGTTCTAGCTCCAACTCGTGTTTACAGTGAAAACTGCAGGAACTTCAAACCGGCACTAGGAAACAGACTAAGAAACCACAGTAAAGTTTCTCCTGCAACCCGTTCCCTTTGTGCTAGATGAACGAACGTGTCTCCACATGCTCAGTTCTGAGAGATAAGTGTGTGTGAAAGCCTTCCTTCACCTAGCTTGTTGGGAACACAAAGTTTCTTTTCAGTTGCAAACTCCACTCCATACATATATATGGGGGGGTTCTAGCTCCAACTCGTGTTTACAGTGAAAACTGCAGGAACTTCAAACCGGCACTAGGAAACAGACTAAGAAACCACAGTAAAGTTTCTCCTGCAACCCGTTCCCTTTGTGCTAGATGAACGAACGTCTCTCCACATGCTCAGTTCTGAGAGATAAGTGTGTGTGAAAGCCGTCCTTCACCTAGCTTGTTGGGAACACAAAGTTTTTTCATTTGCAAACCCCACTCCATACATATATATGGGGAGGTACTATCTCCAACTCGGTTTTACAGTGAAAACTGCAAGAACTTCAAACCGGCACTAGGAAACAGACTGAGAAATCAGAGTAAAAGTTTCTCCTGCAACCCGTTCCCTTTGTGCTAGATGAACGAACGTCTCTCCACATGCTCAGTTCTGAGAGATAAGTGTGTGTGAAAGCCGTCCTTCACCTAGCTTGTTGGGAATACAAAGTTTCTTTTCAGTTGCAAACTGCACTCCATAAATATATATGAGGAGGTACTAGCTCCAACTCGGTTTTACAGTGAAAACTGCAGGAACTTCAAACCGGCAATAGGAAACAGACCGAGAAACCACAGTAAATGTTTCTAATGTAACCCGTTCCCTTTGTGCTAGATGAAAGAACGTCTCACCACATGCTCAGTTCTGAGAGATAAGTGTGTGTGAAAGCCGTCCTTCACCTAGCTTGTAGGGAACACAAAGTTTCTTTTCAGTTGGAAACTCCACTCCATACATATATATGGGGAGGTACTAGCTCCAACTCGATTTTACAGTGAAAACTGCAGGAACTTCAAACCGGCACTAGGAAACAGACTGAGAAACCACAGTATAGTTTCTCCTGCAAACCGTTCCCTTTGTGCTAGATGAACGAACGTCTCTCCACATGCTAAGTTCTGAGAGATAAGTGTGTGTGAAAGCCTTCCTTCACCTAGCTTGTTGGGAACACAATGTTTCTTTTCAGATGCAAACTCCACTCCATACATATATATGGGGAGGTACTAGCTCCAACTCGGTTTTACACTGAAAACTGCAGGAACTTCAAACCGGCACTAGGAAACAGACTGAGAAACCACAGTAAAAGTTTCTCCTGCAACCCGTTCCTTTTGTGCTAGATGAACGAACGTGTCTCCACATGCTCAGTTCTGAGAGATATGTGTGTGTGAAAGCCGTCCTTCACCTAGCTTGTTGGGAACACAAAGTTTCTTTTCAGTTGCAAACTCCACTCCATACATATATATGGGGGTTTCTAGCACCAACTCGTGTTTACAGTGAAAACTGCAGGAACTTAAAACCGGCACTAGGAAACAGACTGAGAAACCAGAGTAAAATTTCTCCTGCAACCCGTTTCCTATGTGCTAGATGAACGAACGTCTCTCCAAATGCTCATTTCTGTGAGATATGTGTGTGTGAAAGCCGTCCTTCACCTAGCTTGTTGGGAACACAAAGTTTCTTTTCAGTTGCAAACACCACTCCATACATATATATGGGGAGGAACTAGCTCCAACTCGGTTTTACAGTGAAAACTGCAGGAACTTCAAACCGGCACTAGGAAACAGACTGAGAAACCCGAGAAAAAGTTTCCCCTGCAACCCGTTCCCTTTGTGCTAGATGAACGAACGTCTCTCCACATGCTCAGTTCTGAGAGATAAGTGTGTGTGAAAGCCGTCCTTCACCTAGCTTGTTGGGAACACAAAGTTTCTTTTCAGTTGCAAACTCCACTCCATACATATATATGGGGGGGTTCTAGCTCCAACTCGTGTTTACAGTGAAAACTGCAGGAACTTCAAACCGGCACTAGGAAACAGACTGAGAAACCACAGTAAAAGTTTCTCCTGCAACCCGTTCCTTTTGTGCTAGATGAACGAACGTCTCTCCACATGCTCAGATCTGAGAGATAAGTGTGTGTGAAAGCCGTCCTTCACCTAGCTTGTTGGGAACACAAAGTTTCTTTTCACTTGCAAACTCCACTCCATACATATATATGGGGAGGTACTAGCTCCAACTCGGTTTTACAGTGAAAACTGCAGGAACTTCAAACCGGCACTAGGAAACAGACTGAGAAATCTGAGTAAAAGTTTCTCCTGCAACCCGTTTCCTATGTGCTAGATGAACGAACGTCTCTCCAAATGCTCATTTCTGAGAGATATGTGTGTGTGAAAGCCGTCCTTCACCTAGCTTGTTGGGTACACAAAGATTCTTTTCAGTTGCAAACAACACTAAATACATATATATGGGTAGGTACTAGCTCCAACTCGGTTTTACAGTGAAAACTGCAGGAACTTCAAACCGGCACTAGGAATCAGACTGAGAAACCAGAGTAAAAGTTTCTCCTGCAACCCGTTTCCTATGTGCTAGATGAACGAACGTCTCTCCACATGCTCAGTTCTGAGAGATAAGTGTGTGTGAAAGCCGTCCTTCACCTAGCTTGTTGGGAACACAAAGTTTCTTTTCAGTTGCAAACTCCACTTCATACATATATATGGGGAGGTACTAGCTCCAACTCGGTTTTACAGTGAAAACTGCAGGAACTTCAAACCGGCACTAGGAAACAGACTGAGAAACCAGAGTAAAAGTTTCTCCTGCAACCCGTTCCCCTTGTGCTAGATGAACGAACGTCTCTCCACATGCTCAGTTCTGAGATAAGTGTGTGTGAAAGCCGTCCTTCACCTAGCTTGTTGGGAACACAAAGTTTCTTTTCAGTTGCAAACTCCACTCCATACATATATATGGGGAGGTACTAGCTCCAACTCGGTTTTACAGTGAAAACTGCAGGAACTTCAAACCGGCACTAGGAAACAGACTGAGAAACCAGAGTAAAATTTTCTCCTGCAACCCGTTCCCTTTCTGCTCGATGAACGAACATCTCTCCACATGCTCAGTTCTGAGAGATAAGTGTGTGTGAAAGCCGTCCTTCACCTAGCTTGTTGGGAACACAAAGTTTCTTTTCAGTTGCAAACTCCACTCCATACATATATATGGGGAGGTACTAGCTCCAACCAGGTTTTACAGTGAAAACTGCAGGAACTTCAAACCGGCACTAGGAAACAGACTGAGAAACCAGAGTAAAAGTTTCTCCTGCAACCCGTTCCCTTTGTGCTAGATGAACGAACGTCTCTCCACATGCTCAGTTCTGAGAGATAAGTGTGTGTGAAAGCCGTACTTCACCTAGCTTGTTGGGAACACAAAGTTTCTTTTCAGTTGCAAACTCCACTCCATACATCTATATGGGGAGGTACTAGCTCCAAATCGGTTTTACAGTGAAAACTGCTGGAACTTCAAACCGGCACTAGGAAACAGACTGAGAAACCAGAGTAAAAGTTTCTCCTGCAACCCGTTCCCTTTGTGCTAGATGAACGAACGTCTCTCCACATGCTCAGTTCTGAGAGATAAGTGTGTGTGAAAGCCGTCCTTCACCTAGCTTGTTGGGAACACAAAGTTTCTTTTCCGTTGCAAACTCGACTCCATACATCTATATGGGGAGGTACTAGCTCCAAATCGGTTTTACAGTGAAAACTGCAGGAACATCAAACCGGCACTAGGAAACAGACTGAGAAACCAGAGTAAAAGTTTCTCCTGCAACCCGTTCCCCTTGTGCTAGATGAACGAACGTCTCTCCACATGCTCAGTTCTGAGAGATAAGTGTGTGTGAAAGCCGTCCTTCACCTAGCTTGTTGGGAACACAAAGTTTTTTTCAGTTGCAAACCCCACTCCATACATATATATGGGGAGGTACTATCTCCAACTCGGTTTTACAGTGAAAACTGCAAGAACTTCAAACCGGCACTAGGAAACAGACTGAGAAATCAGAGTAAAAGTTTCTCCTGCAACCCGTTCCCTTTGTGCTAGATGAACGAACGTCTCTCCACATGCTCAGTTCTGAGAGATAAGTGTGTGTGAAAGCCGTCCTTCACCTAGCTTGTTGGGAATACAAAGTTTCTTTTCAGTTGCAAACTGCACTCCATAAATATATATGAGGAGGTACTAGCTCCAACTCGGTTTTAAAGTGAAAACTGCAGGAACTTCAAACCGGCAATAGGAAACAGACCGAGAAACCACAGTAAATGTTTCTAATGTAACCCGTTCCCTTTGTGCTAGATGAAAGAACGTCTCACCACATGCTCAGTTCTGAGAGATAAGTGTGTGTGAAAGCCGTCCTTCACCTAGCTTGTAGGGAACACAAAGTTTCTTTTCAGTTGGAAACTCCACTCCATACATATATATGGGGAGGTACTAGCTCCAACTCGATTTTACAGTGAAAACTGCAGGAACTTCAAACCGGCACTAGGAAACAGACTGAGAAACCACAGTATAGTTTCTCCTGCAAACCGTTCCCTTTGTGCTAGATGAACGAACGTCTCTCCACATGCTAAGTTCTGAGAGATAAGTGTGTGTGAAAGCCTTCCTTCACCTAGCTTGTTGGGAACACAATGTTTCTTTTCAGATGCAAACTCCACTCCATACATATATATGGGGAGGTACTAGCTCCAACTCGGTTTTACACTGAAAACTGCAGGAACTTCAAACCGGCACTAGGAAACAGACTGAGAAACCACAGTAAAAGTTTCTCCTGCAACCCGTTCCTTTTGTGCTAGATGAACGAACGTGTCTCCACATGCTCAGTTCTGAGAGATATGTGTGTGTGAAAGCCGTCCTTCACCTAGCTTGTTGGGAACACAAAGTTTCTTTTCAGTTGCAAACTCCACTCCATACATATATATGGGGGTTTCTAGCACCAACTCGTGTTTACAGTGAAAACTGCAGGAACTTAAAACCGGCACTAGGAAACAGACTGAGAAACCAGAGTAAAATTTCTCCTGCAACCCGTTTCCTATGTGCTAGATGAACGAACGTCTCTCCAAATGCTCATTTCTGTGAGATATGTGTGTGTGAAAGCCGTCCTTCACCTAGCTTGTTGGGAACACAAAGTTTCTTTTCAGTTGCAAACACCACTCCATACATATATATGGGGAGGAACAAGCTCCAACTCGGTTTTACAGTGAAAACTGCAGGAACTTCAAACCGGCACTAGTAAACAGACTGAGAAACCCGAGAAAAAGTTTCCCCTGCAACCCGTTCCCTTTGTGCTAGATGAACGAACGTCTCTCCACATGCTCAGTTCTGAGAGATAAGTGTGTGTGAAAGCCGTCCTTCACCTAGCTTGTTGGGAACACAAAGTTTCTTTTCAGTTGCAAACTCCACTCCATACATATATATGGGGGGGTTCTAGCTCCAACTCGTGTTTACAGTGAAAACTGCAGGAACTTCAAACCGGCACTAGGAAACAGACTGAGAAACCACAGTAAAAGTTTCTCCTGCAACCCGTTCCTTTTGTGCTAGATGAACGAACGTCTCTCCACATGCTCAGATCTGAGAGATAAGTGTGTGTGAAAGCCGTCCTTCACCTAGCTTGTTGGGAACACAAAGTTTCTTTTCACTTGCAAACTCCACTCCATACATATATATGGGGAGGTACTAGCTCCAACTCGGTTTTACAGTGAAAACTGCAGGAACTTCAAACCGGCACTAGGAAACAGACTGAGAAATCTGAGTAAAAGTTTCTCCTGCAACCCGTTTCCTATGTGCTAGATGAACGAACGTCTCTCCAAATGCTCATTTCTGAGAGATATGTGTGTGTGAAAGCCGTCCTTCACCTAGCTTGTTGGGTACACAAAGTTTCTTTTCAGTTGCAAACAACACTAAATACATATATATGGGTAGGTACTAGCTCCAACTCGGTTTTACAGTGAAAACTGCAGGAACTTCAAACCGGCACTAGGAATCAGACTGAGAAACCAGAGTAAAAGTTTCTCCTGCAACCCGTTTCCTATGTGCTAGATGAACGAACGTCTCTCCACATGCTCAGTTCTGAGAGATAAGTGTGTGTGAAAGCCGTCCTTCACCTAGCTTGTTGGGAACACAAAGTTTCTTTTCAGTTGCAAACTCCACTTCATACATATATATGGGGAGGTACTAGCTCCAACTCGGTTTTACAGTGAAAACTGCAGGAACTTCAAACCGGCACTAGGAAACAGACTGAGAAACCAGAGTAAAAGTTTCTCCTGCAACCCGTTCCCCTTGTGCTAGATGAACGAACGTCTCTCCACATGCTCAGTTCTGAGAGATAATTGTGTGTGAAAGCCGTCCTTCACCTAGCTGGTTGGGAACACAAAGTTTCTTTTCAGTTGCAAACTCCACTCCATACATATATATGGGGAGGTACTAGCTCCAACTCGGTTTTACAGTGAAAACTGCAGGAACTTCAAACCGGCACTAGGAAACAGACTGAGAAACCAGAGTAAAAGTTTCTCCTGCAACCCGTTCCCTTTCTGCTCGATGAACGAACATCTCTCCACATGCTCAGTTCTGAGAGATAAGTGTGTGTGAAAGCCGTCCTTCACCTAGCTTGTTGGGAACACAAAGTTTCTTTTCAGTTGCAAACTCCACTCCATACATATATATGGGGAGGTACTAGCTCCAACCAGGTTTTACAGTGAAAACTGCAGGAACTTCAAACCGGCACTAGGAAACAGACTGAGAAACCAGAGTAAAAGTTTCTCCTGCAACCCGTTCCCTTTGTGCTAGATGAACGAACGTCTCTCCACATGCTCAGTTCTGAGAGATAAGTGTGTGTGAAAGCCGTACTTCACCTAGCTTGTTGGGAACACAAAGTTTCTTTTCAGTTGCAAACTCCACTCCATACATCTATATGGGGAGGTACTAGCTCCAAATCGGTTTTACAGTGAAAACTGCTGGAACTTCAAACCGGCACTAGGAAACAGACTGAGAAACCAGAGTAAAAGTTTCTCCTGCAACCCGTTCCCTTTGTGCTAGATGAACGAACGTCTCTCCACATGCTCAGTTCTGAGAGATAAGTGTGTGTGAAAGCCGTCCTTCACCTAGCTTGTTGGGAACACAAAGTTTCTTTTCCGTTGCAAACTCGACTCCATACATCTATATGGGGAGGTACTAGCTCCAAATCGGTTTTACAGTGAAAACTGCAGGAACATCAAACCGGCACTAGGAAACAGACTGAGAAACCAGAGTAAAAGTTTCTCCTGCAACCCGTTCCCCTTGTGCTAGATGAACGAACGTCTCTCCACATGCTCAGTTCTGAGAGATAAGTGTGTGTGAAAGCCGTCCTTCACCTAGCTTGTTGGGAACACAAAGTTTCTTTTCAGTTGCAAACTCCACTCCATACATATATATGGGGAAGTACTAGCTCCCACTCGGTTTTACAGTGAAAACTGCAGGAACTTCAAACCGGCACTAGGAAACAGACTGAGAAACCAGAGTAAAAGTTTCTCCTGCAACCCGTTCCCCTTGTGCTAGATGAACGAACGTCCCTCCACATGCTCAGTTCTGAGAGATAAGTGTGTGTGAAAGCCGTCCTTCACCTAGCTTGTTGGGAACACAAAGTTTCGTTTCAGTTGCAAACTCCACTCCATACATATATATGGGGAGGTACTAGCTCCAACTCGGTTTTACACTGAAAACTGCAGGAACTTCAAACCGGCACTAGGAAACAGACTGAGAAACCAGAGTAAAAGTTTCTCCTGCAACCCGTTCCCCTTGTGCTAGATGAACGAACGTCTCTCCACATGCTCAGTTCTGAGAGATAAGTGGGTTTGAAAGCCGTACTTCACCTAGCTTGTTGGGAACACAAAGATTCTTTTCAGTTGCAAACTCCACTCCATACATATATATGGGGAGGTACTAGCTCCAACTCGGTTTTACAGTGAAAACTGCAGGAACTTCAAACCGGCACTAGGAAACAGACTGAGAAACCAGAGAAAAGTTGCTCCTGCAACCCGTTCCCCTTGTGCTAGATGAACGAACGTCTCTCCACATGCTCAGTTCTGAGAGATAAGTGTGTGTGAAAGCCGTCCTTCACCTAGCTTGTTGGGAACACAAAGTTTCTTTTCAGTTGCAAACTCCACTCCATACATATATATGGGGAGGTACTAGCTCCAACTCGATTTTACAGTGAAAACTGCAGGAACTTCAAACCGGCACTAGGAAACAGACTGAGAAACCAGAGTAAAAGTTTCTCCTGCAACCCGTTCCCTTTCTGCTCGATGAACGAACGTCTCTCCACATGCTCAGTTCTGAGAGATAAGTGTGTGTGAAAGCCGTCCTTCACCTAGCTTGTTGGGAACACATAGATTCTTTTCAGTTGCAAACTCCACTCCATACATATATATGGGGAGGTACTAGCTCCAACCAGGTTTTACAGTGAAAACTGCAGGAACTTCAAACCGGCAATAGGAAACAGACCGAGAAACCACAGTAAAAGTTTCTAATGTAACCCGTTCCCTTTGTGCTAGATGAAAGAACGTCTCACCACATGCTCAGTTCTGAGAGATAAGTGTGTGTGAAAGCCGTCCTTCACCTAGCTTGTTGGGAACACAAAGTTTCTTTTCAGTTGCAAACTCCACTCCATACATATATATGGGGAGGTACTAGCTCCAACTCGATTTTACAGTGAAAACTGCAGGAACTTCAAACCGGCACTAGGAAACAGACTGAGAAACCACAGTATAGTTTCTCCTGCAAACCGTTCCCTTTGTGCTAGATGAACGAACGTCTCTCCACATGCTAAGTTCTGAGAGATAAGTGTGTGTGAAAGCCTTCCTTCACCTAGCTTGTTGGGAACACAATGTTTCTTTTCAGATGCAAACTCCACTCCATACATATATATGGGGAGGTACTAGCTCCAACTCGGTTTTACACTGAAAACTGCAGGAACTTCAAACCGGCACTAGGAAACAGACTGAGAAACCACAGTAAAAGTTTCACCTGCAACCCGTTCCTTTTGTGCTAGATGAACGAACGTGTCTCCAAATGCTCAGTTCTGAGAGATATGTGTGTGTGAAAGCCGTCCTTCACCTAGCTTGTTGGGAACACAAAGTTTCTTTTCAGTTGCAAACTCCACTCCATACATATATATGGGGGGGTACTAGCTCCAACCAGGTTTTACAGTGAATACTGCAGGAAATTCAAACCGGCACTAGGTACAGACTGAGAAACCAGAGTAAAAGTTTCTCCTGCAACCCTTTCCCCTTGTGCCAGATGAACGAACGTCTCTCCACATGCTCAGTTCTGAGAGATAAGTGTGTGTGAAAGCCGTCCCTCACCTAGCTTGTTGGGAACACAAAGTTTCTTTTCAGTTGCAAACTCCACTCCATACATATATATGGGGAGGTACTAGCTCCAACTCGGTTTTACAGTGAAAACTGCAGGAACTTCAAACCGGCACTAGGAAACAGACTGAGAAAACAGAGTAAAAGTTTCTGCTGCAACCCGTTCCCCTTGTGCTAGATGAACGAACGTCTCTCCACATGCTCAGTTCTGAGAGATAATTGTGTGTGAAAGCCGTCCTTCACCTAGCTTGTTGGGAACACAAAGTTTCTTTTCAGTTGCAAACTCCAATCCATACATATATATGGGGGGGTTGTAGCTCCAACTCGTGTTTACAGTGAAAAATGCAGGAACTTCAAACCGGCACTAGGAAACAGACTGAGAAACCACAGTAAAACTTTCTCCTGCAACCCGTTCCCTTTGTGCTAGATGAACGAACGTCTCCCCACATGCTCATGTCTGAGAGATAAGTGTGTGTGAAAGCCGTCCTTCACCTAGCTTGTTGGGAACACAAAGTTTCTTTTCAGTTGCCAACTCCACTCCATACATATATATGGGGAGGTTCTAGCTCCAACTCGTGTTTACAGTGAAAACTGCAGGAACTTCAAACCGGCACTAGGAAACAGACTAAGAAACCACAGTAAAGTTTCTCCTGCAACCCGTTCACTTTGTGCTAGATGAACGAACGTCTCTCCAAATGCTCATTTCTAAGAGATATGTGTGTGTGAAAGCCGTATTCAACCTAGCTTGTTGGGAACACAAAGTTTCTTTTCAGTTGCAAACTCCAATCCATACATATATATGGGGGGGTTGTAGCTCCAACTCGTGTTTACAGTGAAAAATGCAGGAACTTCAAACCGGCACTAGGAAACAGACTGAGAAACCACAGTAAAACTTTCTCCTGCAACCCGTTCCCTTTGTGCTAGATGAACGAACGTCTCCCCACATGCTCATGTCTGAGAGATAAGTGTGTGTGAAAGCCGTCTTTCACCTAGCTTGTTGGGAACACAAAGTTTCTTTTCAGTTGCCAACTCCACTCCATACATATATATGGGGAGGTTCTAGCTCCAACTCGTGTTTACAGTGAAAACTGCAGGAACTTCAAACCGGCACTAGGAAACAGACTAAGAAACCACAGTAAAGTTTCTCCTGCAACCCGTTCACTTTGTGCTAGATGAACGAACGTCTCTCCAAATGCTCATTTCTAAGAGATATGTGTGTGTGAAAGCCGTATTCAACCTAGCTTGTTGGGAACACAAAGTTTCTTTTCAGTTGCAAACACCACTCCATACATATATATGGGGAGGAACTAGCTCCAACTCGGTTTTACAGTGAAAACTGCAGGAACTTCAAACCGGCACTAGGAAACAGACTGAGAAAACAGAGTAAAAGTTTCTCCTGCAACCCGTTCCCCTTGTGCTAGATGAACGAACGTCTCTCCACATGCTCAGTTCTGAGAGATAAGTGTGTGTGAAAGCCGTCCTTCACCTAGCTTGTTGGGAACACAAAGTTTCTTTTCAGTTGCAAACTCCAATCCATACATATATATGGGGGGGTTGTAGCTCCAACTCGTGTTTACAGTGAAAAATGCAGGAACTTCAAACCGGCACTAGGAAACAGACTGAGAAACCACAGTAAAACTTTCTCCTGCAACCCGTTCCCTTTGTGCTAGATGAACGAACGTCTCCCCACATGCTCATGTCTGAGAGATAAGTGTGTGTGAAAGCCGTCCTTCACCTAGCTTGTTGGGAACACAAAGTTTCTTTTCAGTTGCCAACTCCACTCCATACATATATATGGGGAGGTACTAGCTCCAACTCGTGTTTACAGTGAAAACTGCAGGAACTTCAAACCGGCACTAGGAAACAGACTAAGAAACCACAGTAAAGTTTCTCCTGCAACCCGTTCACTTTGTGCTAGATGAACGAACGTCTCTCCAAATGCTCATTTCTAAGAGATATGTGTGTGTGAAAGCCGTATTCAACCTAGCTTGTTGGGAACACAAAGTTTCTTTTCAGTTGCAAACACCACTCCATACATATATATTGGGAGGAACTAGCTCCAACTCGGTTTTACAGTGAAAACTGCAGGAACTTCAAACCGGCAGTAGTAAACAGACTGAGAAACCCGAGTAAAAGTTTCTCCTGCAACCCGTTCCCTTTGTGCTAGATGAACGAACGTCTCTCCACATGCTCAGTTCTGAGAGATAAGTGTGTGTGAAAGCCGTCCTTCACCTAGCTTGTTGGGAACACAAAGTTTCTTTTAAGTTGCAAACTCCAATCCATATATATATATGGGGAGGTACTAGCTCCAACTCGGTTTTACAGTGAAAACTGCAGGAACTTCAAACCGGCACTAAGAAACAGGCTGAAAAACCAGAGTAAAAGTTTCTCCTGCAACCCGTTCCCTTTGTGCTAGATGAACGAACGTCTCTCCACCTGCTCATTTCTGAGAGATAAGTGTGTGTGAAAGCCGTCCTTCACCTAGCTTGTTGGGAACACAAAGTTTCTTTTCAGTTGCAAACTGCACTCCATAAATATATATGAGGAGGTAGTAGCTCCAACTCGGTTTTACAGTGAAAACTGCAGGAACTTCAAACCGGCACTAGTAAACAGACTGAGAAATCACAGTATAGTTTCTCCTGCAACCCGTTCCCTTTGTGCTAGATGAACGAACGTCTCTCCACATGCTAAGTTATGAGAGATAAGTGTGTGTGAACGAATCCTTCACCTAGCTTGTTGGGAACACAAAATTTTTTTTCAGATGCAAACTCCACTCCATACATATATCTGGGGAGGTACTAGGTCCAACTCGGTTTTACAGTGAAAACTGCAGGAACTTCAAACCGGCACTAGGAAACAGACTGAGAAACCACAGTAAAAGTTTCTCCTGCAACCCGTTCCCTTTGTGCTAGATGAAAGAACGTGTCTCCACATGCTCAGTTCTGAGAGATAAGTGTGTGTGAAAGCCGTCCTTCACCTAGCTTGTTGGGAACACAAAGTTTCTTTTCAGTTGCAAACTCCACTCCATACATATATATGGGGGGGTTCTAGCTCCAACTCGTGTTTACAGTGAAAACTGCAGGAACTTCAAACCGGCACTAGGAAACAGACTAAGAAACCACAGTAAAGTTTCTCCTGCAACCCGTTCCCTTTGTGCTAGATGAACGAACGTGTCTCCACATGCTCAGTTCTTAGAGATAAGTGTGTGTGAAAGCCGTCCTTCACCTAGCTTGTTGGGAACACAAAGTTTCTTTTCAGTTGCAAACTCCACTCCATACATATATATGGGGGGGTTCTAGCTCCAACTCGTGTTTACAGTGAAAACTGCAGGAACTTCAAACCGGCACTACGAAACAGACTAAGAAACCACAGTAAAGATTCTCCTGCAACCCGTTCCTTTTGTGCTAGATTAACGAACGTCTCTCCACATGCTCAGTTCTGAGAGATAAGTGTGTGTGAAAGCCGTCCTTCACCTAGCTTTTTGGGAACACAAAGTTTTTTTCAGTTGCAAACCCCACTCCATACATATATATGGGGAGGTACTATCTCCAACTCGGTTTTACAGTGAAAACTGCAAGAACTTCAAACCGGCACTAGGAAACAGACTGAGAAATCAGAGTAAAAGTTTCTCCTGCAACCCGTTCCCTTTGTGCTAGATGAACGAACGTCTCTCCACATGCTCAGTTCTGAGAGATAAGTGTGTGTGAAAGCCGTCCTTCACCTAGCTTGTTGGGAATACAAAGTTTCTTTTCAGTTGCAAACTGCACTCCATAAATATATATGAGGAGGTACTGGCTCCAACTCGGTTTTACAGTGAAAACTGCAGGAACTTCAAACCGGCAATAGGAAACAGACCGAGAAACCACAGTAAAAGTTTCTAATGTAACCCGTTCCCTTTGTGCTAGATGAAAGAACGTCTCACCACATGCTCAGTTCTGAGAGATAAGTGTGTGTGAAAGCCGTCCTTCACCTAGCTTGTTGGGAACACAAAGTTTCTTTTCAGTTGGAAACTCCACTCCATACATATATATGGGGAGGTACTAGCTCCAACTCGGTTTTACAGTGAAAACTGCAGGAACTTCAAACCGGCACTAGGAAACAGACTGAGAAACCACAGTATAGTTTCTCCTGCAACCCGTTTCCTATGTGCTAGATGAACGAACGTCTCTCCAAATGCTCATTTCTGAGAGATATGTGTGTGTGAAAGCCGTCCTTCACCTAGCTTGTTGGGTACACAAAGTTTCTTTTCAGTTGCAAACAACACTAAATACATATATATGGGTAGGTACTATCTCCAACTCGGTTTTACAGTGAAAACTGCAGGAACTTCAAACCGGCACTAGGAATCAGACTGAGAAACCAGAGTAAAAGTTTCTCCTGCAACCCGTTTCCTATGTGCTAGATGAACGAACGTCTCTCCACATGCTCAGTTCTGAGAGATAAGTGTGTGTGAAAGCCGTCCTTCACCTAGCTTGTTGGGAACACAAAGTTTCTTTTCAGTTGCAAACTCCACTTCATACATATATATGGGGAGGTACTAGCTCCAACTCGGTTTTACAGTGAAAACTGCAGGAACTTCAAACCGGCACTAGGAAACAGACTGAGAAACCAGAGTAAAAGTTTCTCCTGCAACCCGTTCCCCTTGTGCTAGATGAACGAACGTCTCTCCACATGCTCAGTTCTGAGAGATAATTGTGTGTGAAAGCCGTCCTTCACCTAGCTGGTTGGGAACACAAAGTTTCTTTTCAGTTGCAAACTAGACTCCATACATATATATGGGGAGGTACTAGCTCCAACTCGGTTTTACAGTGAAAACTGCAGGAACTTCAAACCGGCACTAGGAAACAGACTGAGAAACCAGAGTAAAAGTTTCTCCTGCAACCCGTTCCCTTTCTGCTCGATGAACGAACGTCTCTCCACATGCTCAGTTCTGAGAGTTAAGTGTGTGTGAAAGCCGTCCTTCAGCTAGCTTGTTGGGAACACAAAGTTTCTTTTCAGTTGCAAACTCCACTCCATACATATATATGGGGAGGTACTAGCTCCAGCCAGGTTTTACAGTGAAAACTGCAGGAACTTCAAACCGGCACTAGTAAACAGACTGAGAAACCAGAGTAAAAGTTTCTCCTGCAACCCGTTCCCTTTGTGCTAGATGAACGAACGTCTCTCCACATGCTCAGTTCTGAGAGATAAGTGTGTGTGAAAGCCGTACTTCACCTAGCTTGTTGGGAACACAAAGTTTCTTTTCAGTTGCAAACTCCACTCCATACATCTATATGGGGAGGTACTAGCTCCAAATCGGTTTTACAGTGAAAACTGCTGGAACTTCAAACCGGCACTAGGAAACAGACTGAGAAACCAGAGTAAAAGTTTCTCCTGCAACCCGTTCCCTTTGTGCTAGATGAACGAACGTCTCTCCACATGCTCAGTTCTGAGAGATAAGTGTGTGTGAAAGCCGTCCTTCACCTAGCTTGTTGGGAACACAAAGTTTCTTTTCCGTTGCAAACTCGACTCCATACATCTATATGGGGAGGTACTAGCTCCAAATCGGTTTTACAGTGAAAACTGCAGGAACATCAAACCGGCACTAGGAAACAGACTGAGAAACCAGAGTAAAAGTTTCTCCTGCAACCCGTTCCCCTTGTGCTAGATGAACGAACGTCTCTCCACATGCTCAGTTCTGAGAGATAAGTGTGTGTGAAAGCCGTCCTTCACCTAGCTTGTTGGGAACACAAAGTTTCTTTTCAGTTGCAAACTCCACTCCATACATATATATGGGGAGGTACTAGCTCCAACTCGGTTTTACAGTGAAAACTGCAGGAACTTCAAACCGGCACTAGGAAACAGACTGAGAAACCAGAGTAAAAGTTTCTCCTGCAACCCGTTCCCCTTGTGCTAGATGAACGAACGTCCCTCCACATGCTCAGTTCTGAGAGATAAGTGTGTGTGAAAGCCGTCCTTCACCTAGCTTGTTGGGAACACAAAGTTTCGTTTCAGTTGCAAACTCCACTCCATACATATATATGGGGAGGTACTAGCTCCAACTCGGTTTTACAGTGAAAACTGCAGGAACTTCAAACCGGCACTAGGAAACAGACTGAGAAACCAGAGTAAAAGTTTCTCCTGCAACCCGTTCCCCTTGTGCTAGATGAACGAACGTCTCTCCACATGCTCAGTTCTGAGAGATAATTGGGTGTGAAAGCCGTACTTCACCTAGCTTGTTGGGAACACAAAGATTCTTTTCAGTTGCAAACTCCACTCCATACATATATATGGGGAGGTACTAGCTCCAACTCGGTTTTACAGTGAAAACTGCAGGAACTTCAAACCGGCAGTAGGAAACAGACTGAGAAACCAGAGTAAAAGTTGCTCCTGCAACCCGTTCCCCTTGTGCTAGATGAACGAACGTCTCTCCACATGCTCAGTTCTGAGAGATAAGTGTGTGTGAAAGCCGTCCTTCACCTAGCTTGTTGGGAACACAAAGTTTCTTTTCAGTTGCAAACTCCACTCCATACATATATATGGGGAGGTACTAGCTCCAACTCGGTTTTACAGTGAAAACTGCAGGAACTTCAAACCGGCACTAGGAAACAGACTGAGAAACCAGAGTAAAAGTTTCTCCTGCAACCCGTTCCCTTTCTGCTCGATGAACGAACGTCTCTCCACATGCTCAGTTCTGAGAGATAAGTGTGTGTGAAAGCCGTCCTTCACCTAGCTTGTTGGGAACACAAAGTTTCTTTTCCGTTGCAAACTCGACTCCATACATCTATATGGGGAGGTACTAGCTCCAAATCGGTTTTACAGTGAAAACTGCAGGAACATCAAACCGGCACTAGGAAACAGACTGAGAAACCAGAGTAAAAGTTTCTCCTGCAACCCGTTCCCCTTGTGCTAGATGAACGAACGTCTCTCCACATGCTCAGTTCTGAGAGATAAGTGTGTGTGAAAGCCGTCCTTCACCTAGCTTGTTGGGAACACAAAGTTTCTTTTCAGTTGCAAACTCCACTCCATACATATATATGGGGAAGTACTAGCTCCAACTCGGTTTTACAGTGAAAACTGCAGGAACTTCAAACCGGCACTAGGAAACAGACTGAGAAACCAGAGTAAAAGTTTCTCCTGCAACCCGTTCCCCTTGTGCTAGATGAACGAACGTCCCTCCACATGCTCAGTTCTGAGAGATAAGTGTGTGTGAAAGCCGTCCTTCACCTAGCTTGTTGGGAACACAAAGTTTCGTTTCAGTTGCAAACTCCACTCCATACATATATATGGGGAGGTACTAGCTCCAACTCGGTTTTACAGTGAAAACTGCAGGAACTTCAAACCGGCACTAGGAAACAGACTGAGAAACCAGATTAAAAGTTTCTCCTGCAACCCGTTCCCCTTGTGCTAGATGAACGAACGTCTCTCCACATGCTCAGTTCTGAGAGATAATTGGGTGTGAAAGCCGTACTTCACCTAGCTTGTTGGGAACACAAAGATTCTTTTCAGTTGCAAACTCCACTCCATACATATATATGGGGAGGTACTAGCTCCAACTCGGTTTTACAGTGAAAACTGCAGGAACTTCAAACCGGCAGTAGGAAACAGACTGAGAAACCAGAGTAAAAGTTGCTCCTGCAACCCGTTCCCCTTGTGCTAGATGAACGAACGTCTCTCCACATGCTCAGTTCTGAGAGATAAGTGTGTATGAAAGCCGTCCTTCACCTAGCTTGTTGGGAACACAAAGTTTCTTTTCAGTTGCAAACTCCACTCCATACATATATATGGGGAGGTACTAGCTCCAACTCGGTTTTACAGTGAAAACTGCAGGAACTTCAAACCGGCACTAGGAAACAGACTGAGAAACCAGAGTAAAAGTTTCTCCTGCAACCCGTTCCCCTTGTGCTACATGAACGAACGTCTCTCCACATGCTCAGTTCTGAGAGATAAGTGTGTGTGAAAGCCGTCCTTCACCTAGCTTGTTGGGAACACAAAGTTTCTTTTCAGTTGCAAACTCCACTCCGTACATATATAGGGGGAGGTACTAGCTCCAACTCGGTTTTACAGTGAAAACTGCTGGAACTTCAAACCGGCACTAGGAAACAGACTGAGAAACCAGAGTAAAAGTTTCTCCTGCAACCCCTTCCCTTTGTGCTAGATGAACGAACGTCTCTCCACATGCTCAGTTCTGAGAGATAAGTGTGTGTGAAAGCCGTCCTTCACCTAGCTTGTTGGGAACACAAAGTTTCTTTTCCGTTGCAAACTCCACTCCATACATCTATATGGGGAGGAACTAGCTCCAAATCGGTTTTACAGTGAAAAGTGCAGGAACATCAAACCGGCACTAGGAAACAGACTGAGAAACCAGAGTAAAAGTTTCTCCTGCAACCCATTCCCCTTGTACTAGATGAACGAACGTCTCTCCACATGCTCAGTTCTGAGAGATTAGTGTGTGTGAAAGCCGTCCTTCACCTAGCTTTTTGGGAACACAAAGTTTCTTTTCAGTTGCAAACTCCACTCCATACATATATATGGGGAGGTACTAGCTCCAACTCGGTTTTACAATGAAAACTGCAGGAACTTCAAACCGGCACTAGGAAACAGACTGAGAAACCAGAGTAAAAGTTTCTCCTGCAACCCGTTCCCCTTGTGCTAAATGAACGAACGTCTCTCCACATGCTCAGTTCTGAGAGATAAGTGTGTGTGAAAGCCGTCCTTCACCTAGCTTGTTGGGAACACAAAGTTTCTTTTCAGTTGCAAACTCCACTCCATACATATATATGGGGAGGGACTAGCTCCAACTCGGTTTTACAGTGAAAACTGCAGGAACTTCAAACCGGCACTAGGAAACAGACTGAGAAACCAGAGTAAAAGTTTCTCCTGCAACCCGTTCCCCTTGTGCTAGATGAACGAACGTCTCTCCACATGCTCAGTTCTGAGAGATAAGTGTGTGTGAAAGCCGTCCTTCACCTAGCTTGTTGGGAACACAAAGTTTCTTTTCAGTTGCAAACTCCACTCCATACATATATATGGGGAGGTACTAGCTCCAACTCGGTTTTACAGTGAAAACTGCAGGAACTTCAAACCGGCACTAGGAAACAGACTGAGAAACCAGAGTAAAAGTTTCTCCTGCAACCCGTTCCCCTTGTGCTAGATGAACGAATGTCTCTCCACATGCTCAGTTCTGAGAGATAAGTGTGTGTGAAAGCCGTCCTTCACCTAGCTTGTTGGGTACACAAAGTTTCTTTTCAGTTGCAAACTCCACTCCATACATCTATATGGGGAGGTACTAGCTCCAAATCGGTTTTACAGTGAAAACTGCAGGAACTTCAAACCGGCACTAGGAAAAAGACTGAGAAACCAGAGTAAAAGTTTCTCCTGCAACCCGTTCCCTTTCTGCTCGATGAACGAACGTCTCTCCACATGCTCAGTTCTGAGAGATAAGTGTGTGTGAAAGCCGTCCTTCACCTAGCTTGTTGGGAACACATAGTTTCTTTTCAGTTGCAAACACCACTCCATACATATATATGGGGAGGTACTAGCTCCAACCAGGTTTTACAGTGAAAACTGCAGGAACTTCAAACCGGCACTAGGAAACGGACTGAGAAACCAGAGTAAAAGTTTCTCCTGCAACCCGTTCCCCTTGTGCTACATGAACGAACGTCTCTCCACATGCTCAGTTCTGAGAGATAAGTGTGTGTGAAAGCCGTCCTTCACCTAGCTTGTTGGGAACACAAAGTTTCTTTTCAGTTGCAAACTCCACTCCATACATATATAGGGGGAGGTACTAGCTCCAACTCGGTTTTACAGTGAAAACTGCAGGAACTTCAAACCGGCACTAGGAAACAGACTGAGAAACCAGAGTAAAAGTTTCTCCTGCAACCCCTTCCCTTTGTGCTAGATGAACGAACGTCTCTCCACATGCTCAGTTCTGAGAGATAAGTGTGTGTGAAAGCCGTCCTTCACCTAGCTTGTTGGGAACACAAAGTTTCTTTTCCGTTGCAAACTCCACTCCATACATCTATATGGGGAGGTACTAGCTCCAAATCGGTTTTACAGTGAAAACTGCAGGAACATCAAACCGGCACTAGGAAACAAACTGAGAAACCAGAGTAAAAGTTTCTCCTGCAACCCGTTCCCCTTTTGCTAGATGAACGAACGTCTCTCCACATGCTCATTTCTGAGAGATAAGTGTGTGTGAAAGCCGTCCTTCACCTAGCTTTTTGGGAACACAAAGTTTCTTTTCAGTTGCAAACTCCACTCCATACATATATATGGGGAGGTACTAGCTCCAACTCGGTTTTACAATGAAAACTGCAGGAACTTCAAACCGGCACTAGGAAACAGACTGAGAAACCAGAGTAAAAGTTTCTCCTGCAACCCGTTCCCCTTGTGCTAGATGAACGAACGTCTCTCCACATGCTCAGTTCTGAGAGATAAGTGTGTGTGAAAGCCGTCCTTCACCTAGCTTGTTGGGAACACAAAGTTTCTTTTCAGTTGCAAACTCCACTCCATACATATATATGGGGAGGTACTAGCTCCAACTCGGTTTTACAGTGAAAACTGCAGGAACTTCAAACCGGCACTAGGAAACAGACTGAGAAACCAGAGTAAAAGTTTCTCCTGCAACCCGTTCCCCTTGTGCTAGATGAACGAACGTCTCTCCACATGCTCAGTTCTGAGAGATAAGTGTGTGTGAAAGCCGTCCTTCACCTAGCTTGTTGGGAACACAAAGTTTCTTTTCAGTGGCAAACTCCACTCCATACATATATATGGGGAGGTACTAGCTCCAACTCGGTTTTACAGTGAAAACTGCAGGAACTTCAAACCGGCACTAGGAAACAGACTGAGAAACCAGAGTAACAGTTTCTCCTGCAACCCGTTCCCCTTGTGCTAGATGAACGAACGTCTCTCCACATGCTCAGTTCTGAGAGATAAGTGTGTGTGAAAGCCGTCCTTCACCTAGCTTGTTGGGAACACAAAGTTTCTTTTCAGTTGCAAACTCCACTCCATACATATATATGGGGAGGGACTAGCTCCAACTCGGTTTTACAGTGAAAACTGCAGGAACTTCAAACCGGCACTAGGAAACAGACTGAGAAACCAGAGTAAAAGTTTCTCCTGCAACCCGTTCCCCTTGTGCTAGATGAACGAACGTCTCTCCACATGCTCAGTTCTGAGAGATAAGTGTGTGTGAAAGCCGTCCTTCACCTAGCTTGTTGGGAACACAAAGTTTCTTTTCCGTTGCAAACTCCACTCCATACATATATATGGGGAGGGACTAGCTCCAACTCGGTTTTACAGTGAAAACTGCAGGAACTTCAAACCGGCACTAGGAAACAGACTGAGAAACCAGAGTAAAAGTTTCTCCAGCAACCCGTTCCCCTTGTGCTAGATGAACGAACGTCTCTCCACATGCTCAGTTCTGAGAGATAAGTGTGTGTGAAAGCCGTCCTTCACCTAGCTTGTTGGGAACACAAAGTTTCTTTTCAGTTGCAAACACCACTCCATACATATATATGGGGAGGTACTAGCTCCAACTCGGTTTTACAGTGAAAACTGCAGGAACTTCAAACCGGCACTAGGAAACAGACTGAGAAACCAGAGTAAAAGTTTCTCCTGCAACCCGTTCCCCTTGTGCTAGATGAACGAATGTCTCTCCACATGCTCAGTTCTGAGAGATAAGTGTGTGTGAAAGCCGTCCTTCACCTAGCTTGTTGGGTACACAAAGTTTCTTTTCAGTTGCAAACTCCACTCCATACATCTATATGGGGAGGTACAAGCTCCAACTCGGTTTTACAGTGAAAACTGCAGGAACTTCAAACCGGCACTAGGAAACAGACTGAGAAACCAGAGTAAAAGTTTCTCCTGCAACCCGTTCCCTTTCTGCTCGATGAACGAACGTCTCTCCACATGCTCAGTTCTGAGAGATAAGTGTGTGTGAAAGCCGTCCTTCACCTAGCTTGTTGGGAACACATAGTTTCTTTTCAGTTGCAAACTCCACTCCATACATATATATGGGGAGGTACTAGCTCCAACCAGGTTTTACAGTGAAAACTGCAGGAACTTCAAACCGGCACTAGGAAACAGACTGAGAAACCAGAGTAAAAGTTTCTCCTGCAACCCGTTCCCCTTGTGCTACATGAACGAACGTCTCTCCACATGCTCAGTTCTGAGAGATAAGTGTGTGTGAAAGCCGTCCTTCACCTAGCTTGTTGGGAACACAAAGTTTCTTTTCAGTTGCAAACTCCACTCCATACATATATAGGGGGAGGTACTAGCTCCAACTCGGTTTTACAGTGAAAACTGCTGGAACTTCAAACCGGCACTAGGAAACAGACTGAGAAACCAGAGTAAAAGTTTCTCCTGCAACCCCTTCCCTTTGTGCTAGATGAACGAACGTCTCTCCACATGCTCAGTTCTGAGAGATAAGTGTGTGTGAAAGCCGTCCTTCACCTAGCTTGTTGGGAACACAAAGTTTCTTTTCCGTTGCAAACTCCACTCCATACATCTATATGGGGTGGTACTAGCTCCAAATCGGTTTTACAGTGAAAACTGCAGGAACATCAAACCGGCACTAGGAAACAAACTGAGAAACCAGAGTAAAAGTTTCTCCTGCAACCCGTTCCCCTTTTGCTAGATGAACGAACGTCTCTCCACATGCTCAGTTCTGAGAGATAAGTGTGTGTGAAAGCCGTCCTTCACCTAGCTTTTTGGGAACACAAAGTTTCTTTTCAGTTGCAAACTCCACTCCATACATATATATGGGGAGGTACTAGCTCCAACTCGGTTTTACAATGAAAACTGCAGGAACTTCAAACCGGCACTAGGAAACAGACTGAGAAACCAGAGTAAAAGTTTCTCCTGCAACCCGTTCCCCTTGTGCTAGATGAACGAACGTCTCTCCACATGCTCAGTTCTGAGAGATAAGTGTGTGTGAAAGCCGTCCTTCACCTAGCTTGTTGGGAACACAAAGTTTCTTTTCAGTTGCAAACTCCACTCCATACATATATATGGGGAGGTACTAGCTCCAACTCGGTTTTACAGTGAAAACTGCAGGAACTTCAAACCGGCACTAGGAAACAGACTGAGAAACCAGAGTAAAAGTTTCTCCTGCAACCCGTTCCCCTTGTGCTAGATGAACGAACGTCTCTCCACATGCTCAGTTCTGAGAGATAAGTGTGTGTGAAAGCCGTCCTTCACCTAGCTTGTTGGGAACACAAAGTTTCTTTTCAGTTGCAAACTCCACTCCATACATATATATGGGGAGGTACTAGCTCCAACTCGGTTTTACAGTGAAAACTGCAGGAACTTCAAACCGGCACTAGGAAACAGACTGAGAAACCAGAGTAAAAGTTTCTCCTGCAACCCGTTCCCCTTGTGCTAGATGAACGAACGTCTCTCCACATGCTCAGTTCTGAGAGATAAGTGTGTGTGAAAGCCGTCCTTCACCTAGCTTGTTGGGAACACAAAGTTTCTTTTCAGTTGCAAACTCCACTCCATACATATATATGGGGAGGGACTAGCTCCAACTCGGTTTTACAGTGAAAACTGCAGGAACTTCAAACCGGCACTAGGAAACAGACTGAGAAACCAGAGTAAAAGTTTCTCCTGCAACCCGTTCCCCTTGTGCTAGATGAACGAACGTCTCTCCACATGCTCAGTTCTGAGAGATAAGTGTGTGTGAAAGCCGTCCTTCACCTAGCTTGTTGGGAACACAAAGTTTCTTTTCCGTTGCAAACTCCACTCCATACATCTATATGGGGAGGAACTAGCTCCAAATCGGTTTTACAGTGAAAACTGCAGGAACATCAAACCGGCACTAGGAAACAGACTGAGAAACCAGAGTAAAAGTTTCTCCTGCAACCCGTTCCCCTTGTGCTAGATGAACGAACGTCTCTCCACATGCTCAGTTCTGAGAGATAAGTGTGTGTGAAAGCCGTCCTTCACCTAGCTTTTTGGGAACACAAAGTTTCTTTTCAGTTGCAAACTCCACTCCATACATATATATGGGGAGGTACTAGCTCCAACTCGGTTTTACAATGAAAACTGCAGGAACTTCAAACCGGCACTAGGAAACAGACTGAGAAACCAGAGTAAAAGTTTCTCCTGCAACCCGTTCCCCTTGTGCTAGATGAACGAACGTCTCGCCACATGCTCAGTTCTGGGAGATAAGTGTGTGTGAAAGCCGTCCTTCACCTAGCTTGTTGGGAACACAAAGTTTCTTTTCAGTTGCAAACTCCACTCCATACATATATATGGGGAGGGACTAGCTCCAACTCGGTTTTACAGTGAAAACTGCAGGAACTTCAAACCGGCAGTAGGAAACAGACTGAGAAACCAGAGTAAAAGTTGCTCCTGCAACCCGTTCCCCTTGTGCTAGATGAACGAACGTCTCTCCACATGCTCAGTTCTGAGAGATAAGTGTGTGTGAAAGCCGTCCTTCACCTAGCTTGTTGGGAACACAAAGTTTCTTTTCAGTTGCAAACTCCACTCCATACATATATATGGGGAGGTACTAGCTCCAACTCGGTTTTACAGTGAAAACTGCAGGAACTTCAAACCGGCACTAGGAAACAGACTGAGAAACCAGAGTAAAAGTTTCTCCTGCAACCCGTTCCCTTTCTGCTCGATGAACGAACGTCTCTCCACATGCTCAGTTCTGAGAGATAAGTGTGTGTGAAAGCCGTCCTTCACCTAGCTTGTTGGGAACACAAAGTTTCTTTTCCGTTGCAAACTCGACTCCATACATCTATATGGGGAGGTACTAGCTCCAAATCGGTTTTACAGTGAAAACTGCAGGAACATCAAACCGGCACTAGGAAACAGACTGAGAAACCAGAGTAAAAGTTTCTCCTGCAACCCGTTCCCCTTGTGCTAGATGAACGAACGTCTCTCCACATGCTCAGTTCTGAGAGATAAGTGTGTGTGAAAGCCGTCCTTCACCTAGCTTGTTGGGAACACAAAGTTTCTTTTCAGTTGCAAACTCCACTCCATACATATATATGGGGAAGTACTAGCTCCAACTCGGTTTTACAGTGAAAACTGCAGGAACTTCAAACCGGCACTAGGAAACAGACTGAGAAACCAGAGTAAAAGTTTCTCCTGCAACCCGTTCCCCTTGTGCTAGATGAACGAACGTCCCTCCACATGCTCAGTTCTGAGAGATAAGTGTGTGTGAAAGCCGTCCTTCACCTAGCTTGTTGGGAACACAAAGTTTCGTTTCAGTTGCAAACTCCACTCCATACATATATATGGGGAGGTACTAGCTCCAACTCGGTTTTACAGTGAAAACTGCAGGAACTTCAAACCGGCACTAGGAAACAGACTGAGAAACCAGATTAAAAGTTTCTCCTGCAACCCGTTCCCCTTGTGCTAGATGAACGAACGTCTCTCCACATGCTCAGTTCTGAGAGATAATTGGGTGTGAAAGCCGTACTTCACCTAGCTTGTTGGGAACACAAAGATTCTTTTCAGTTGCAAACTCCACTCCATACATATATATGGGGAGGTACTAGCTCCAACTCGGTTTTACAGTGAAAACTGCAGGAACTTCAAACCGGCAGTAGGAAACAGACTGAGAAACCAGAGTAAAAGTTGCTCCTGCAACCCGTTCCCCTTCTGCTAGATGAACGAACGTCTCTCCACATGCTCAGTTCTGAGAGATAAGTGTGTATGAAAGCCGTCCTTCACCTAGCTTGTTGGGAACACAAAGTTTCTTTTCAGTTGCAAACTCCACTCCATACATATATATGGGGAGGTACTAGCTCCAACTCGGTTTTACAGTGAAAACTGCAGGAACTTCAAACCGGCACTAGGAAACAGACTGAGAAACCAGAGTAAAAGTTTCTCCTGCAACCCGTTCCCCTTGTGCTACATGAACGAACGTCTCTCCACATGCTCAGTTCTGAGAGATAAGTGTGTGTGAAAGCCGTCCTTCACCTAGCTTGTTGGGAACACAAAGTTTCTTTTCAGTTGCAAACTCCACTCCGTACATATATAGGGGGAGGTACTAGCTCCAACTCGGTTTTACAGTGAAAACTGCTGGAACTTCAAACCGGCACTAGGAAACAGACTGAGAAACCAGAGTAAAAGTTTCTCCTGCAACCCCTTCCCTTTGTGCTAGATGAACGAACGTCTCTCCACATGCTCAGTTCTGAGAGATAAGTGTGTGTGAAAGCCGTCCTTCACCTAGCTTGTTGGGAACACAAAGTTTCTTTTCCGTTGCAAACTCCACTCCATACATCTATATGGGGAGGAACTAGCTCCAAATCGGTTTTACAGTGAAAACTGCAGGAACATCAAACCGGCACTAGGAAACAGACTGAGAAACCAGAGTAAAAGTTTCTCCTGCAACCCATTCCCCTTGTACTAGATGAACGAACGTCTCTCCACATGCTCAGTTCTGAGAGATAAGTGTGTGTGAAAGCCGTCCTTCACCTAGCTTTTTGGGAACACAAAGTTTCTTTTCAGTTGCAAACTCCACTCCATACATATATATGGGGAGGTACTAGCTCCAACTCGGTTTTACAATGAAAACTGCAGGAACTTCAAACCGGCACTAGGAAACAGACTGAGAAACCAGAGTAAAAGTTTCTCCTGCAACCCGTTCCCCTTGTGCTAGATGAACGAACGTCTCTCCACATGCTCAGTTCTGAGAGATAAGTGTGTGTGAAAGCCGTCCTTCACCTAGCTTGTTGGGAACACAAAGTTTCTTTTCAGTTGCAAACTCCACTCCATACATATATATGGGGAGGGACTAGCTCCAACTCGGTTTTACAGTGAAAACTGCAGGAACTTCAAACCGGCAGTAGGAAACAGACTGAGAAACCAGAGTAAAAGTTGCTCCTGCAACCCGTTCCCCTTGTGCTAGATGAACGAACGTCTCTCCACATGCTCAGTTCTGAGAGATAAGTGTGTGTGAAAGCCGTCCTTCACCTAGCTTGTTGGGAACACAAAGTTTCTTTTCAGTTGCAAACTCCACTCCATACATATATATGGGGAGGTACTAGCTCCAACTCGGTTTTACAGTGAAAACTGCAGGAACTTCAAACCGGCACTAGGAAACAGACTGAGAAACCAGAGTAAAAGTTTCTCCTGCAACCCGTTCCCTTTCTGCTCGATGAACGAACGTCTCTCCACATGCTCAGTTCTGAGAGATAAGTGTGTGTGAAAGCCGTCCTTCACCTAGCTTGTTGGGAACACAAAGTTTCTTTTCCGTTGCAAACTCGACTCCATACATCTATATGGGGAGGTACTAGCTCCAAATCGGTTTTACAGTGAAAACTGCAGGAACATCAAACCGGCACTAGGAAACAGACTGAGAAACCAGAGTAAAAGTTTCTCCTGCAACCCGTTCCCCTTGTGCTAGATGAACGAACGTCTCTCCACATGCTCAGTTCTGAGAGATAAGTGTGTGTGAAAGCCGTCCTTCACCTAGCTTGTTGGGAACACAAAGTTTCTTTTCAGTTGCAAACTCCACTCCATACATATATATGGGGAAGTACTAGCTCCAACTCGGTTTTACAGTGAAAACTGCAGGAACTTCAAACCGGCACTAGGAAACAGACTGAGAAACCAGAGTAAAAGTTTCTCCTGCAACCCGTTCCCCTTGTGCTAGATGAACGAACGTCCCTCCACATGCTCAGTTCTGAGAGATAAGTGTGTGTGAAAGCCGTCCTTCACCTAGCTTGTTGGGAACACAAAGTTTCGTTTCAGTTGCAAACTCCACTCCATACATATATATGGGGAGGTACTAGCTCCAACTCGGTTTTACAGTGAAAACTGCAGGAACTTCAAACCGGCACTAGGAAACAGACTGAGAAACCAGATTAAAAGTTTCTCCTGCAACCCGTTCCCCTTGTGCTAGATGAACGAACGTCTCTCCACATGCTCAGTTCTGAGAGATAATTGGGTGTGAAAGCCGTACTTCACCTAGCTTGTTGGGAACACAAAGATTCTTTTCAGTTGCAAACTCCACTCCATACATATATATGGGGAGGTACTAGCTCCAACTCGGTTTTACAGTGAAAACTGCAGGAACTTCAAACCGGCAGTAGGAAACAGACTGAGAAACCAGAGTAAAAGTTGCTCCTGCAACCCGTTCCCCTTGTGCTAGATGAACGAACGTCTCTCCACATGCTCAGTTCTGAGAGATAAGTGTGTATGAAAGCCGTCCTTCACCTAGCTTGTTGGGAACACAAAGTTTCTTTTCAGTTGCAAACTCCACTCCATACATATATATGGGGAGGTACTAGCTCCAACTCGGTTTTACAGTGAAAATTGCAGGAACTTCAAACCGGCACTAGGAAACAGACTGAGAAACCAGAGTAAAAGTTTCTCCTGCAACCCGTTCCCCTTGTGCTACATGAACGAACGTCTCTCCACATGCTCAGTTCTGAGAGATAAGTGTGTGTGAAAGCCGTCCTTCACCTAGCTTGTTGGGAACACAAAGTTTCTTTTCAGTTGCAAACTCCACTCCGTACATATATAGGGGGAGGTACTAGCTCCAACTCGGTTTTACAGTGAAAACTGCTGGAACTTCAAACCGGCACTAGGAAACAGACTGAGAAACCAGAGTAAAAGTTTCTCCTGCAACCCCTTCCCTTTGTGCTAGATGAACGAACGTCTCTCCACATGCTCAGTTCTGAGAGATAAGTGTGTGTGAAAGCCGTCCTTCACCTAGCTTGTTGGGAACACAAAGTTTCTTTTCCGTTGCAAACTCCACTCCATACATCTATATGGGGAGGAACTAGCTCCAAATCGGTTTTACAGTGAAAACTGCAGGAACATCAAACCGGCACTAGGAAACAGACTGAGAAACCAGAGTAAAAGTTTCTCCTGCAACCCATTCCCCTTGTACTAGATGAACGAACGTCTCTCCACATGCTCAGTTCTGAGAGATAAGTGTGTGTGAAAGCCGTCCTTCACCTAGCTTTTTGGGAACACAAAGTTTCTTTTCAGTTGCAAACTCCACTCCATACATATATATGGGGAGGTACTAGCTCCAACTCGGTTTTACAATGAAAACTGCAGGAACTTCAAACCGGCACTAGGAAACAGACTGAGAAACCAGAGTAAAAGTTTCTCCTGCAACCCGTTCCCCTTGTGCTAGATGAACGAACGTCTCTCCACATGCTCAGTTCTGAGAGATAAGTGTGTGTGAAAGCCGTCCTTCACCTAGCTTGTTGGGAACACAAAGTTTCTTTTCAGTTGCAAACTCCACTCCATACATATATATGGGGAGGGACTAGCTCCAACTCGGTTTTACAGTGAAAACTGCAGGAACTTCAAACCGGCACTAGGAAACAGACTGAGAAACCAGAGTAAAAGTTTCTCCTGCAACCCGTTCCCCTTGTGCTAGATGAACGAACGTCTCTCCACATGCTCAGTTCTGAGAGATAAGTGTGTGTGAAAGCCGTCCTTCACCTAGCTTGTTGGGAACACAAAGTTTCTTTTCAGTTGCAAACTCCACTCCATACATATATATGGGGAGGTACTAGCTCCAACTCGGTTTTACAGTGAAAACTGCAGGAACTTCAAACCGGCACTAGGAAACAGACTGAGAAACCAGAGTAAAAGTTTCTCCTGCAACCCGTTCCCCTTGTGCTAGATGAACGAATGTCTCTCCACATGCTCAGTTCTGAGAGATAAGTGTGTGTGAAAGCCGTCCTTCACCTAGCTTGTTGGGTACACAAAGTTTCTTTTCAGTTGCAAACTCCACTCCATACATCTATATGGGGAGGTACTAGCTCCAAATCGGTTTTACAGTGAAAACTGCAGGAACTTCAAACCGGCACTAGGAAAAAGACTGAGAAACCAGAGTAAAAGTTTCTCCTGCAACCCGTTCCCTTTCTGCTCGATGAACGAACGTCTCTCCACATGCTCAGTTCTGAGAGATAAGTGTGTGTGAAAGCCGTCCTTCACCTAGCTTGTTGGGAACACATAGTTTCTTTTCAGTTGCAAACACCACTCCATACATATATATGGGGAGGTACTAGCTCCAACCAGGTTTTACAGTGAAAACTGCAGGAACTTCAAACCGGCACTAGGAAACGGACTGAGAATCCAGAGTAAAAGTTTCTCCTGCAACCCGTTCCCCTTGTGCTACATGAACGAACGTCTCTCCACATGCTCAGTTCTGAGAGATAAGTGTGTGTGAAAGCCGTCCTTCACCTAGCTTGTTGGGAACACAAAGTTTCTTTTCAGTTGCAAACTCCACTCCATACATATATAGGGGGAGGTACTAGCTCCAACTCGGTTTTACAGTGAAAACTGCTGGAACTTCAAACCGGCACTAGGAAACAGACTGAGAAACCAGAGTAAAAGTTTCTCCTGCAACCCCTTCCCTTTGTGCTAGATGAACGAACGTCTCTCCACATGCTCAGTTCTGAGAGATAAGTGTGTGTGAAAGCCGTCCTTCACCTAGCTTGTTGGGAACACAAAGTTTCTTTTCCGTTGCAAACTCCACTCCATACATCTATATGGGGTGGTACTAGCTCCAAATCGGTTTTACAGTGAAAACTGCAGGAACATCAAACCGGCACTAGGAAACAAACTGAGAAACCAGAGTAAAAGTTTCTCCTGCAACCCGTTCCCCTTTTGCTAGATGAACGAACGTCTCTCCACATGCTCAGTTCTGAGAGATAAGTGTGTGTGAAAGCCGTCCTTCACCTAGCTTTTTGGGAACACAAAGTTTCTTTTCAGTTGCAAACTCCACTCCATACATATATATGGGGAGGTACTAGCTCCAACTCGGTTTTACAATGAAAACTGCAGGAACTTCAAACCGGCACTAGGAAACAGACTGAGAAACCAGAGTAAAAGTTTCTCCTGCAACCCGTTCCCCTTGTGCTAGATGAACGAACGTCTCTCCACATGCTCAGTTCTGAGAGATAAGTGTGTGTGAAAGCCGTCCTTCACCTAGCTTGTTGGGAACACAAAGTTTCTTTTCAGTTGCAAACTCCACTCCATACATATATATGGGGAGGTACTAGCTCCAACTCGGTTTTACAGTGAAAACTGCAGGAACTTCAAACCGGCACTAGGAAACAGACTGAGAAACCAGAGTAAAAGTTTCTCCTGCAACCCGTTCCCCTTGTGCTAGATGAACGAACGTCTCTCCACATGCTCAGTTCTGAGAGATAAGTGTGTGTGAAAGCCGTCCTTCACCTAGCTTGTTGGGAACACAAAGTTTCTTTTCAGTTGCAAACTCCACTCCATACATATATATGGGGAGGTACTAGCTCCAACTCGGTTTTACAGTGAAAACTGCAGGAACTTCAAACCGGCACTAGGAAACAGACTGAGAAACCAGAGTAAAAGTTTCTCCTGCAACCCGTTCCCCTTGTGCTAGATGAACGAACGTCTCTCCACATGCTCAGTTCTGAGAGATAAGTGTGTGTGAAAGCCGTCCTTCACCTAGCTTGTTGGGAACACAAAGTTTCTTTTCAGTTGCAAACTCCACTCCATACATATATATGGGGAGGGACTAGCTCCAACTCGGTTTTACAGTGAAAACTGCAGGAACTTCAAACCGGCACTAGGAAACAGACTGAGAAACCAGAGTAAAAGTTTCTCCTGCAACCCGTTCCCCTTGTGCTAGATGAACGAACGTCTCTCCACATGCTCAGTTCTGAGAGATAAGTGTGTGTGAAAGCCGTCCTTCACCTAGCTTGTTGGGAACACAAAGTTTCTTTTCCGTTGCAAACTCCACTCCATACATCTATATGGGGAGGAACTAGCTCTAAATCGGTTTTACAGTGAAAACTGCAGGAACATCAAACCGGCACTAGGAAACAGACTGAGAAACCAGAGTAAAAGTTTCTCCTGCAACCCGTTCCCCTTGTGCTAGATGAACGAACGTCTCTCCACATGCTCAGTTCTGAGAGATAAGTGTGTGTGAAAGCCGTCCTTCACCTAGCTTTTTGGGAACACAAAGTTTCTTTTCAGTTGCAAACTCCACTCCATACATATATATGGGGAGGTACTAGCTCCAACTCGGTTTTACAATGAAAACTGCAGGAACTTCAAACCGGCACTAGGAAACAGACTGAGAAACCAGAGTAAAAGTTTCTCCTGCAACCCGTTCCCCTTGTGCTAGATGAACGAACGTCTCGCCACATGCTCAGTTCTGGGAGATAAGTGTGTGTGAAAGCCGTCCTTCACCTAGCTTGTTGGGAACACAAAGTTTCTTTTCAGTTGCAAACTCCACTCCATACATATATATGGGGAGGGACTAGCTCCAACTCGGTTTTACAGTGAAAACTGCAGGAACTTCAAACCGGCAGTAGGAAACAGACTGAGAAACCAGAGTAAAAGTTGCTCCTGCAACCCGTTCCCCTTGTGCTAGATGAACGAACGTCTCTCCACATGCTCAGTTCTGAGAGATAAGTGTGTGTGAAAGCCGTCCTTCACCTAGCTTGTTGGGAACACAAAGTTTCTTTTCAGTTGCAAACTCCACTCCATACATATATATGGGGAGGTACTAGCTCCAACTCGGTTTTACAGTGAAAACTGCAGGAACTTCAAACCGGCACTAGGAAACAGACTGAGAAACCAGAGTAAAAGTTTCTCCTGCAACCCGTTCCCTTTCTGCTCGATGAACGAACGTCTCTCCACATGCTCAGTTCTGAGAGATAAGTGTGTGTGAAAGCCGTCCTTCACCTAGCTTGTTGGGAACACAAAGTTTCTTTTCCGTTGCAAACTCGACTCCATACATCTATATGGGGAGGTACTAGCTCCAAATCGGTTTTACAGTGAAAACTGCAGGAACATCAAACCGGCACTAGGAAACAGACTGAGAAACCAGAGTAAAAGTTTCTCCTGCAACCCGTTCCCCTTGTGCTAGATGAACGAACGTCTCTCCACATGCTCAGTTCTGAGAGATAAGTGTGTGTGAAAGCCGTCCTTCACCTAGCTTGTTGGGAACACAAAGTTTCTTTTCAGTTGCAAACTCCACTCCATACATATATATGGGGAAGTACTAGCTCCAACTCGGTTTTACAGTGAAAACTGCAGGAACTTCAAACCGGCACTAGGAAACAGACTGAGAAACCAGAGTAAAAGTTTCTCCTGCAACCCGTTCCCCTTGTGCTAGATGAACGAACGTCCCTCCACATGCTCAGTTCTGAGAGATAAGTGTGTGTGAAAGCCGTCCTTCACCTAGCTTGTTGGGAACACAAAGTTTCGTTTCAGTTGCAAACTCCACTCCATACATATATATGGGGAGGTACTAGCTCCAACTCGGTTTTACAGTGAAAACTGCAGGAACTTCAAACCGGCACTAGGAAACAGACTGAGAAACCAGATTAAAAGTTTCTCCTGCAACCCGTTCCCCTTGTGCTAGATGAACGAACGTCTCTCCACATGCTCAGTTCTGAGAGATAATTGGGTGTGAAAGCCGTACTTCACCTAGCTTGTTGGGAACACAAAGATTCTTTTCAGTTGCAAACTCCACTCCATACATATATATGGGGAGGTACTAGCTCCAACTCGGTTTTACAGTGAAAACTGCAGGAACTTCAAACCGGCAGTAGGAAACAGACTGAGAAACCAGAGTAAAAGTTGCTCCTGCAACCCGTTCCCCTTGTGCTAGATGAACGAACGTCTCTCCACATGCTCAGTTCTGAGAGATAAGTGTGTATGAAAGCCGTCCTTCACCTAGCTTGTTGGGAACACAAAGTTTCTTTTCAGTTGCAAACTCCACTCCATACATATATATGGGGAGGTACTAGCTCCAACTCGGTTTTACAGTGAAAACTGCAGGAACTTCAAACCGGCACTAGGAAACAGACTGAGAAACCAGAGTAAAAGTTTCTCCTGCAACCCGTTCCCCTTGTGCTACATGAACGAACGTCTCTCCACATGCTCAGTTCTGAGAGATAAGTGTGTGTGAAAGCCGTCCTTCACCTAGCTTGTTGGGAACACAAAGTTTCTTTTCAGTTGCAAACTCCACTCCGTACATATATAGGGGGAGGTACTAGCTCCAACTCGGTTTTACAGTGAAAACTGCTGGAACTTCAAACCGGCACTAGGAAACAGACTGAGAAACCAGAGTAAAAGTTTCTCCTGCAACCCCTTCCCTTTGTGCTAGATGAACGAACGTCTCTCCACATGCTCAGTTCTGAGAGATAAGTGTGTGTGAAAGCCGTCCTTCACCTAGCTTGTTGGGAACACAAAGTTTCTTTTCCGTTGCAAACTCCACTCCATACATCTATATGGGGAGGAACTAGCTCCAAATCGGTTTTACAGTGAAAACTGCAGGAACATCAAACCGGCACTAGGAAACAGACTGAGAAACCAGAGTAAAAGTTTCTCCTGCAACCCATTCCCCTTGTACTAGATGAACGAACGTCTCTCCACATGCTCAGTTCTGAGAGATAAGTGTGTGTGAAAGCCGTCCTTCACCTAGCTTTTTGGGAACACAAAGTTTCTTTTCAGTTGCAAACTCCACTCCATACATATATATGGGGAGGTACTAGCTCCAACTCGGTTTTACAATGAAAACTGCAGGAACTTCAAACCGGCACTAGGAAACAGACTGAGAAACCAGAGTAAAAGTTTCTCCTGCAACCCGTTCCCCTTGTGCTAGATGAACGAACGTCTCTCCACATGCTCAGTTCTGAGAGATAAGTGTGTGTGAAAGCCGTCCTTCACCTAGCTTGTTGGGAACACAAAGTTTCTTTTCAGTTGCAAACTCCACTCCATACATATATATGGGGAGGGACTAGCTCCAACTCGGTTTTACAGTGAAAACTGCAGGAACTTCAAACCGGCAGTAGGAAACAGACTGAGAAACCAGAGTAAAAGTTGCTCCTGCAACCCGTTCCCCTTGTGCTAGATGAACGAACGTCTCTCCACATGCTCAGTTCTGAGAGATAAGTGTGTGTGAAAGCCGTCCTTCACCTAGCTTGTTGGGAACACAAAGTTTCTTTTCAGTTGCAAACTCCACTCCATACATATATATGGGGAGGTACTAGCTCCAACTCGGTTTTACAGTGAAAACTGCAGGAACTTCAAACCGGCACTAGGAAACAGACTGAGAAACCAGAGTAAAAGTTTCTCCTGCAACCCGTTCCCTTTCTGCTCGATGAACGAACGTCTCTCCACATGCTCAGTTCTGAGAGATAAGTGTGTGTGAAAGCCGTCCTTCACCTAGCTTGTTGGGAACACAAAGTTTCTTTTCCGTTGCAAACTCGACTCCATACATCTATATGGGGAGGTACTAGCTCCAAATCGGTTTTACAGTGAAAACTGCAGGAACATCAAACCGGCACTAGGAAACAGACTGAGAAACCAGAGTAAAAGTTTCTCCTGCAACCCGTTCCCCTTGTGCTAGATGAACGAACGTCTCTCCACATGCTCAGTTCTGAGAGATAAGTGTGTGTGAAAGCCGTCCTTCACCTAGCTTGTTGGGAACACAAAGTTTCTTTTCAGTTGCAAACTCCACTCCATACATATATATGGGGAAGTACTAGCTCCAACTCGGTTTTACAGTGAAAACTGCAGGAACTTCAAACCGGCACTAGGAAACAGACTGAGAAACCAGAGTAAAAGTTTCTCCTGCAACCCGTTCCCCTTGTGCTAGATGAACGAACGTCCCTCCACATGCTCAGTTCTGAGAGATAAGTGTGTGTGAAAGCCGTCCTTCACCTAGCTTGTTGGGAACACAAAGTTTCGTTTCAGTTGCAAACTCCACTCCATACATATATATGGGGAGGTACTAGCTCCAACTCGGTTTTACAGTGAAAACTGCAGGAACTTCAAACCGGCACTAGGAAACAGACTGAGAAACCAGATTAAAAGTTTCTCCTGCAACCCGTTCCCCTTGTGCTAGATGAACGAACGTCTCTCCACATGCTCAGTTCTGAGAGATAATTGGGTGTGAAAGCCGTACTTCACCTAGCTTGTTGGGAACACAAAGATTCTTTTCAGTTGCAAACTCCACTCCATACATATATATGGGGAGGTACTAGCTCCAACTCGGTTTTACAGTGAAAACTGCAGGAACTTCAAACCGGCAGTAGGAAACAGACTGAGAAACCAGAGTAAAAGTTGCTCCTGCAACCCGTTCCCCTTGTGCTAGATGAACGAACGTCTCTCCACATGCTCAGTTCTGAGAGATAAGTGTGTATGAAAGCCGTCCTTCACCTAGCTTGTTGGGAACACAAAGTTTCTTTTCAGTTGCAAACTCCACTCCATACATATATATGGGGAGGTACTAGCTCCAACTCGGTTTTACAGTGAAAACTGCAGGAACTTCAAACCGGCACTAGGAAAC
The DNA here is from genome assembly GCF_048773025.1 of Camelus bactrianus. NCBI lineage: Eukaryota > Metazoa > Chordata > Mammalia > Artiodactyla > Camelidae > Camelus > Camelus bactrianus. The sequence continues at coordinate 425,713 of NW_027413943.1, forward strand.
AGACTGAGAAACCAGAGTAAAAGTTTCTCCTGCAACCCGTTCCCCTTGTGCTACATGAACGAACGTCTCTCCACATGCTCAGTTCTGAGAGATAAGTGTGTGTGAAAGCCGTCCTTCACCTAGCTTGTTGGGAACACAAAGTTTCTTTTCAGTTGCAAACTCCACTCCGTACATATATAGGGGGAGGTACTAGCTCCAACTCGGTTTTACAGTGAAAACTGCTGGAACTTCAAACCGGCACTAGGAAAAAGACTGAGAAACCAGAGTAAAAGTTTCTCCTGCAACCCCTTCCCTTTGTGCTAGATGAACGAACGTCTCTCCACATGCTCAGTTCTGAGAGATAAGTGTGTGTGAAAGCCGTCCTTCACCTAGCTTGTTGGGAACACAAAGTTTCTTTTCCGTTGCAAACTCCACTCCATACATCTATATGGGGAGGAACTAGCTCCAAATCGGTTTTACAGTGAAAACTGCAGGAACATCAAACCGGCACTAGGAAACAGACTGAGAAACCAGAGTAAAAGTTTCTCCTGCAACCCATTCCCCTTGTACTAGATGAACGAACGTCTCTCCACATGCTCAGTTCTGAGAGATAAGTGTGTGTGAAAGCCGTCCTTCACCTAGCTTTTTGGGAACACAAAGTTTCTTTTCAGTTGCAAACTCCACTCCATACATATATATGGGGAGGTACTAGCTCCAACTCGGTTTTACAATGAAAACTGCAGGAACTTCAAACCGGCACTAGGAAACAGACTGAGAAACCAGAGTAAAAGTTTCTCCTGCAACCCGTTCCCCTTGTGCTAGATGAACGAACGTCTCTCCACATGCTCAGTTCTGAGAGATAAGTGTGTGTGAAAGCCGTCCTTCACCTAGCTTGTTGGGAACACAAAGTTTCTTTTCAGTTGCAAACTCCACTCCATACATATATATGGGGAGGGACTAGCTCCAACTCGGTTTTACAGTGAAAACTGCAGGAACTTCAAACCGGCACTAGGAAACAGACTGAGAAACCAGAGTAAAAGTTTCTCCTGCAACCCGTTCCCCTTGTGCTAGATGAACGAACGTCTCTCCACATGCTCAGTTCTGAGAGATAAGTGTGTGTGAAAGCCGTCCTTCACCTAGCTTGTTGGGAACACAAAGTTTCTTTTCAGTTGCAAACTCCACTCCATACATATATATGGGGAGGTACTAGCTCCAACTCGGTTTTACAGTGAAAACTGCAGGAACTTCAAACCGGCACTAGGAAACAGACTGAGAAACCAGAGTAAAAGTTTCTCCTGCAACCCGTTCCCCTTGTGCTAGATGAACGAATGTCTCTCCACATGCTCAGTTCTGAGAGATAAGTGTGTGTGAAAGCCGTCCTTCACCTAGCTTGTTGGGTACACAAAGTTTCTTTTCAGTTGCAAACTCCACTCCATACATCTATATGGGGAGGTACTAGCTCCAAATCGGTTTTACAGTGAAAACTGCAGGAACTTCAAACCGGCACTAGGAAAAAGACTGAGAAACCAGAGTAAAAGTTTCTCCTGCAACCCGTTCCCTTTCTGCTCGATGAACGAACGTCTCTCCACATGCTCAGTTCTGAGAGATAAGTGTGTGTGAAAGCCGTCCTTCACCTAGCTTGTTGGGAACACATAGTTTCTTTTCAGTTGCAAACACCACTCCATACATATATATGGGGAGGGACTAGCTCCAACTCGGTTTTACAGTGAAAACTGCAGGAACTTCAAACCGGCACTAGGAAACGGACTGAGAAACCAGAGTAAAAGTTTCTCCTGCAACCCGTTCCCCTTGTGCTACATGAACGAACGTCTCTCCACATGCTCAGTTCTGAGAGATAAGTGTGTGTGAAAGCCGTCCTTCACCTAGCTTGTTGGGAACACAAAGTTTCTTTTCAGTTGCAAACTCCACTCCATACATATATAGGGGGAGGTACTAGCTCCAACTCGGTTTTACAGTGAAAACTGCTGGAACTTCAAACCGGCACTAGGAAACAGACTGAGAAACCAGAGTAAAAGTTTCTCCTGCAACCCCTTCCCTTTGTGCTAGATGAACGAACGTCTCTCCACATGCTCAGTTCTGAGAGATAAGTGTGTGTGAAAGCCGTCCTTCACCTAGCTTGTTGGGAACACAAAGTTTCTTTTCCGTTGCAAACTCCACTCCATACATCTATATGGGGAGGTACTAGCTCCAAATCGGTTTTACAGTGAAAACTGCAGGAACATCAAACCGGCACTAGGAAACAAACTGAGAAACCAGAGTAAAAGTTTCTCCTGCAACCCGTTCCCCTTTTGCTAGATGAACGAACGTCTCTCCACATGCTCAGTTCTGAGAGATAAGTGTGTGTGAAAGCCGTCCTTCACCTAGCTTTTTGGGAACACAAAGTTTCTTTTCAGTTGCAAACTCCACTCCATACATATATATGGGGAGGTACTAGCTCCAACTCGGTTTTACAATGAAAACTGCAGGAACTTCAAACCGGCACTAGGAAACAGACTGAGAAACCAGAGTAAAAGTTTCTCCTGCAACCCGTTCCCCTTGTGCTAGATGAACGAACGTCTCTCCACATGCTCAGTTCTGAGAGATAAGTGTGTGTGAAAGCCGTCCTTCACCTAGCTTGTTGGGAACACAAAGTTTCTTTTCAGTTGCAAACTCCACTCCATACATATATATGGGGAGGTACTAGCTCCAACTCGGTTTTACAGTGAAAACTGCAGGAACTTCAAACCGGCACTAGGAAACAGACTGAGAAACCAGAGTAAAAGTTTCTCCTGCAACCCGTTCCCCTTGTGCTAGATGAACGAACGTCTCTCCACATGCTCAGTTCTGAGAGATAAGTGTGTGTGAAAGCCGTCCTTCACCTAGCTTGTTGGGAACACAAAGTTTCTTTTCAGTTGCAAACTCCACTCCATACATATATATGGGGAGGTACTAGCTCCAACTCGGTTTTACAGTGAAAACTGCAGGAACTTCAAACCGGCACTAGGAAACAGACTGAGAAACCAGAGTAACAGTTTCTCCTGCAACCCGTTCCCCTTGTGCTAGATGAACGAACGTCTCTCCACATGCTCAGTTCTGAGAGATAAGTGTGTGTGAAAGCCGTCCTTCACCTAGCTTGTTGGGAACACAAAGTTTCTTTTCAGTTGCAAACTCCACTCCATACATATATATGGGGAGGGACTAGCTCCAACTCGGTTTTACAGTGAAAACTGCAGGAACTTCAAACCGGCACTAGGAAACAGACTGAGAAACCCGAGTAAAAGTTTCTCCTGCAACCCGTTCCCCTTGTGCTAGATGAACGAACGTCTCTCCACATGCTCAGTTCTGAGAGATAAGTGTGTGTGAAAGCCGTCCTTCACCTAGCTTGTTGGGAACACAAAGTTTCTTTTCCGTTGCAAACTCCACTCCATACATATATATGGGGAGGGACTAGCTCCAACTCGGTTTTACAGTGAAAACTGCAGGAACTTCAAACCGGCACTAGGAAACAGACTGAGAAACCAGAGTAAAAGTTTCTCCAGCAACCCGTTCCCCTTGTGCTAGATGAACGAACGTCTCTCCACATGCTCAGTTCTGAGAGATAAGTGTGTGTGAAAGCCGTCCTTCACCTAGCTTGTTGGGAACACAAAGTTTCTTTTCAGTTGCAAACACCACTCCATACATATATATGGGGAGGTACTAGCTCCAACTCGGTTTTACAGTGAAAACTGCAGGAACTTCAAACCGGCACTAGGAAACAGACTGAGAAACCAGAGTAAAAGTTTCTCCTGCAACCCGTTCCCCTTGTGCTAGATGAACGAATGTCTCTCCACATGCTCAGTTCTGAGAGATAAGTGTGTGTGAAAGCCGTCCTTCACATAGCTTGTTGGGTACACAAAGTTTCTTTTCAGTTGCAAACTCCACTCCATACATCTATATGGGGAGGTACTAGCTCCAACTCGGTTTTACAGTGAAAACTGCAGGAACTTCAAACCGGCACTAGGAAACAGACTGAGAAACCAGAGTAAAAGTTTCTCCTGCAACCCGTTCCCTTTCTGCTCGATGAACGAACGTCTCTCCACATGCTCAGTTCTGAGAGATAAGTGTGTGTGAAAGCCGTCCTTCACCTAGCTTGTTGGGAACACATAGTTTCTTTTCAGTTGCAAACTCCACTCCATACATATATATGGGGAGGTACTAGCTCCAACCAGGTTTTACAGTGAAAACTGCAGGAACTTCAAACCGGCACTAGGAAACAGACTGAGAAACCAGAGTAAAAGTTTCTCCTGCAACCCGTTCCCCTTGTGCTACATGAACGAACGTCTCTCCACATGCTCAGTTCTGAGAGATAAGTGTGTGTGAAAGCCGTCCTTCACCTAGCTTGTTGGGAACACAAAGTTTCTTTTCAGTTGCAAACTCCACTCCATACATATATAGGGGGAGGTACTAGCTCCAACTCGGTTTTACAGTGAAAACTGCTGGAACTTCAAACCGGCACTAGGAAACAGACTGAGAAACCAGAGTAAAAGTTTCTCCTGCAACCCCTTCCCTTTGTGCTAGATGAACGAACGTCTCTCCACATGCTCAGTTCTGAGAGATAAGTGTGTGTGAAAGCCGTCCTTCACCTAGCTTGTTGGGAACACAAAGTTTCTTTTCCGTTGCAAACTCCACTCCATACATCTATATGGGGTGGTACTAGCTCCAAATCGGTTTTAAAGTGAAAACTGCAGGAACATCAAACCGGCACTAGGAAACAAACTGAGAAACCAGAGTAAAAGTTTCTCCTGCAACCCGTTCCCCTTTTGCTAGATGAACGAACGTCTCTCCACATGCTCAGTTCTGAGAGATAAGTGTGTGTGAAAGCCGTCCTTCACCTAGCTTTTTGGGAACACAAAGTTTCTTTTCAGTTGCAAACTCCACTCCATACATATATATGGGGAGGTACTAGCTCCAACTCGGTTTTACAATGAAAACTGCAGGAACTTCAAACCGGCACTAGGAAACAGACTGAGAAACCAGAGTAAAAGTTTCTCCTGCAACCCGTTCCCCTTGTGCTAGATGAACGAACGTCTCTCCACATGCTCAGTTCTGAGAGATAAGTGTGTGTGAAAGCCGTCCTTCACCTAGCTTGTTGGGAACACAAAGTTTCTTTTCAGTTGCAAACTCCACTCCATACATATATATGGGGAGGTACTAGCTCCAACTCGGTTTTACAGTGAAAACTGCAGGAACTTCAAACCGGCACTAGGAAACAGACTGAGAAACCAGAGTAAAAGTTTCTCCTGCAACCCGTTCCCCTTGTGCTAGATGAACGAACGTCTCTCCACATGCTCAGTTCTGAGAGATAAGTGTGTGTGAAAGCCGTCCTTCACCTAGCTTGTTGGGAACACAAAGTTTCTTTTCAGTTGCAAACTCCACTCCATACATATATATGGGGAGGTACTAGCTCCAACTCGGTTTTACAGTGAAAACTGCAGGAACTTCAAACCGGCACTAGGAAACAGACTGAGAAACCAGAGTAAAAGTTTCTCCTGCAACCCGTTCCCCTTGTGCTAGATGAACGAACGTCTCTCCACATGCTCAGTTCTGAGAGATAAGTGTGTGTGAAAGCCGTCCTTCACCTAGCTTGTTGGGAACACAAAGTTTCTTTTCAGTTGCAAACTCCACTCCATACATATATATGGGGAGGGACTAGCTCCAACTCGGTTTTACAGTGAAAACTGCAGGAACTTCAAACCGGCACTAGGAAACAGACTGAGAAACCAGAGTAAAAGTTTCTCCTGCAACCCGTTCCCCTTGTGCTAGATGAACGAACGTCTCTCCACATGCTCAGTTCTGAGAGATAAGTGTGTGTGAAAGCCGTCCTTCACCTAGCTTGTTGGGAACACAAAGTTTCTTTTCCGTTGCAAACTCCACTCCATACATCTATATGGGGAGGAACTAGCTCCAAATCGGTTTTACAGTGAAAACTGCAGGAACATCAAACCGGCACTAGGAAACAGACTGAGAAACCAGTGTAAAAGTTTCTCCTGCAACCCGTTCCCCTTGTGCTAGATGAACGAACGTCTCTCCACATGCTCAGTTCTGAGAGATAAGTGTGTGTGAAAGCCGTCCTTCACCTAGCTTTTTGGGAACACAAAGTTTCTTTTCAGTTGCAAACTCCACTCCATACATATATATGGGGAGGTACTAGCTCCAACTCGGTTTTACAATGAAAACTGCAGGAACTTCAAACCGGCACTAGGAAACAGACTGAGAAACCAGAGTAAAAGTTTCTCCTGCAACCCGTTCCCCTTGTGCTAGATGAACGAACGTCTCGCCACATGCTCAGTTCTGGGAGATAAGTGTGTGTGAAAGCCGTCCTTCACCTAGCTTGTTGGGAACACAAAGTTTCTTTTCAGTTGCAAACTCCACTCCATACATATATATGGGGAGGGACTAGCTCCAACTCGGTTTTACAGTGAAAACTGCAGGAACTTCAAACCGGCACTAGGAAACAGACTGAGAAACCAGAGTAAAAGTTTCTCCTGCAACCCGTTCCCCTTGTGCTAGATGAACGAACGTCTCTCCACATGCTCAGTTCTGAGAGATAAGTGTGTGTGAAAGCCGTCCTTCACCTAGCTTGTTGGGAACACAAAGTTTCTTTTCCGTTGCAAACTCCACTCCATACATCTATATGGGGAGGAACTAGCTCCAAATCGGTTTTACAGTGAAAACTGCAGGAACATCAAACCGGCACTAGGAAACAGACTGAGAAACCAGAGTAAAAGTTTCTCCTGCAACCCGTTCCCCTTGTGCTAGATGAACGAACGTCTCTCCACATGCTCAGTTCTGAGAGATAAGTGTGTGTGAAAGCCGTCCTTCACCTAGCTTTTTGGGAACACAAAGTTTCTTTTCAGTTGCAATCTCCACTCCATACATATATATGGGGAGGTACTAGCTCCAACTCGGTTTTACAATGAAAACTGCAGGAACTTCAAACCGGCACTAGGAAACAGACTGAGAAACCAGAGTAAAAGTTTCTCCTGCAACCCGTTCCCCTTGTGCTAGATGAACGAACGTCTCTCCACATGCTCAGTTCTGAGAGATAAGTGTGTGTGAAAGCCGTCCTTCACCTAGCTTGTTGGGAACACAAAGTTTCTTTTCAGTTGCAAACTCCACTCCATACATATATATGGGGAGGGACTAGCTCCAACTCGGTTTTACAGTGAAAACTGCAGGAACTTCAAACCGGCACTAGGAAACAGACTGAGAAACCAGAGTAAAAGTTTCTCCTGCAACCCGTTCCCCTTGTGCTAGATGAACGAACGTCTCTCCACATGCTCAGTTCTGAGAGATAAGTGTGTGTGAAAGCCGTCCTTCACCTAGCTTGTTGGGAACACAAAGTTTCTTTTCAGTTGCAAACTCCACTCCATACATATATATGGGGAGGTACTAGCTCCAACTCGGTTTTACAGTGAAAACTGCAGGAACTTCAAACCGGCACTAGGAAACAGACTGAGAAACCAGAGTAAAAGTTTCTCCTGCAACCCGTTCCCCTTGTGCTAGATGAACGAATGTCTCTCCACATGCTCAGTTCTGAGAGATAAGTGTGTGTGAAAGCCGTCCTTCACCTAGCTTGTTGGGTACACAAAGTTTCTTTTCAGTTGCAAACTCCACTCCATACATCTATATGGGGAGGTACTAGCTCCAAATCGGTTTTACAGTGAAAACTGCAGGAACTTCAAACCGGCACTAGGAAACAGACTGAGAAACCAGAGTAAAAGTTTGTCCTGCAACCCGTTCCCTTTCTGCTCGATGAACGAACGTCTCTCCACATGCTCAGTTCTGAGAGATAAGTGTGTGTGAAAGCCGTCCACCTAGCTTGTTGGGAACACATAGTTTCTTTTCAGTTGCAAACTCCACTCCATACATATATATGGGGAGGTACTAGCTCCAACCAGGTTTTACAGTGAAAACTGCAGGAACTTCAAACCGGCACTAGGAAACAGACTGAGAAACCAGAGTAAAAGTTTCTCCTGCAACCCGTTCCCCTTGTGCTAGATGAACGAACGTCTCTCCACATGCTCAGTTCTGAGAGATAAGTGTGTGTGAAAGCCGTCCTTCACCTAGCTTGTTGGGAACACAAAGTTTCTTTTCAGTTGCAAACTCCACTCCATACATATATAGGGGGAGGTACTAGCTCCAACTCGGTTTTACAGTGAAAACTGCAGGAACTTCAAACCGGCACTAGGAAACAGACTGAGAAACCAGAGTAAAAGTTTCTCCTGCAACCCGTTCCGCTTGTGCTAGATGAACGAACGTCTCTCCACATGCTCAGTTCTGAGAGATAAGTGTGTGTGAAAGCCGTCCTTCACCTAGCTTGTTGGGAACACAAAGTTTCTTTTCAGTTGCAAACTCCACTCCATACATATATATGGGGAGGTACTAGCTCCAACTCGGTTTTACAGTGAAAACTGCAGGAACTTCAAACCGGCACTAGGAAACAGACTGAGAAACCAGAGTAAAAGTTTCTCCTGCAACCCGTTCCCCTTGTGCTAGATGAACGAACGTCTCTCCACATGCTCAGTTCTGAGAGATAAGTGTGTGTGAAAGCCGTCCTTCACCTAGCTTGTTGGGAACACAAAGTTTCTTTTCAGTTGCAAACTCCACTCCATACATATATATGGGGAGGTACTAGCTCCAACTCGGTTTTACAGTGAAAACTGCAGGAACTTCAAACCGGCACTAGGAAACAGACTGAGAAACCAGAGTAAAAGTTTCTCCTGCAACCCGTTCCCCTTGTGCTAGATGAACGAACGTCTCTCCACATGCTCATTTCTGAGAGATAAGTGTGTGTGAAAGCCGTCCTTCACCTAGCTTGTTGGGAACACAAAGTTTCTTTTCAGTTGCAAACTCCACTCCATACATATATACGGGGAGGTACTAGCTCCAACTCGGTTTAACAGTGAAAACTGCAGGAACTTCAAACCGGCACTAGGAAACAGACTGAGAAACCAGAGTAAAAGTTTCTCCTGCAACCCGTTCCCCTTGTGCTAGATGAACGAACGTCTCTCCACATGCTCAGTTCTGAGAGATAAGTGTGTGTGAAAGCCGTCCTTCACCTAGCTTGTTGGGAACACAAAGTTTCTTTTCAGTTGCAAACTCCACTCCATACATATATATGGGGAGGTACTAGCTCCAACTCGGTTTTACAGTGAAAACTGCAGGAACTTCAAACCGGCACTAGGAAACAGACTGAGAAACCAGAGTAAAAGTTTCTCCTGCAACCCGTTCCCCTTGTGCTAGATGAACGAACGTCTCTCCACATGCTCAGTTCTGAGAGATAAGTGTGTGTGAAAGCCGTCCTTCACCTAGCTTGTTGGGAACACAAAGTTTCTTTTCAGTTGCAAACTCCACTCAATACATATATATGGGGAGGTACTAGCTCCAACTCGGTTTTACAGTGAAAACTGCAGGAACTTCAAACCGGCACTAGGAAACAGACTGAGAAACCAGAGTAAAAGTTTCTCCTGCAACCCGTTCCCCTTGTGCTAGATGAACGAACGTCTCTCCACATGCTCATTTCTGAGAGATAAGTGTGTGTGAAAGCCGTCCTTCACCTAGCTTGTTGGGAACACAAAGTTTCTTTTCAGTTGCAAACTCCACTCCATACATATATATGGGGAGGTACCAGCTCCAACTCGGTTTTACAGTGAAAACTGCAGGAACTTCAAACCGGCACTAGGAAACAGTCTGAGAAACCAGTGTAAAAGTTTCTCCTGCAACCCGTTCCCCTTGTGCTAGATGAACGAACGTCTCTCCACATGCTCAGTTCTGAGAGATAAGTGTGTGTGAAAGCCGTCCTTCACCTAGCTTGTTGGGAACACAAAGTTTCTTTTCAGTTGCAAACTCCACTCCATACATATATATGGGGAGGTACTAGCTCCAACTCGGTTTTACAGTGAAAACTGAAGGAACTTCAAACCGGCACTAGGAAACAGTCTGAGAAACCAGAGTAAAAGTTTCTCCTGCAACCCGTTCCCCTTGTGCTAGATGAACGAACTTCTCTCCACATGCTCAGTTCTGAGAGATAAGTGTGTGTGAAAGCCGTCCTTCACCTAGCTTGTTGGGAACACAAAGTTACTTTTCAGTTGCAAACTCCACTCCATACATATATATGGGGAGGTACTAGCTCCAACTCGGTTTTACAGTGAAAACTGCAGGAACTTCAAACCGGCACTAGGAAACAGACTGAGAAACCAGAGTAAAAGTTTCTCCTGCAACCCGTTCCCCTTGTGCTAGATGAACGAACGTCTCTCCACATGCTCAGTTCGGAGAGATAAGTGTGTGTGAAAGCCGTCCTTCAACTAGCTTGTTGGGAACACAAAGTTTCTTTTCAGTTGCAAACTCCACTCCATACATATATATGGGGAGGTACTAGCTCCAACTCGGTTTTACAGTGAAAACTGCAGGAACTTCAAACCGGCACTAGGAAACAGACTGAGAAACCAGAGTAAAAGTTTCTCCTGCAACCCGTTCCCCTTGTGCTAGATGAACGAACGTCCCTCCACATGCTCAGTTCTGAGAGATAAGTGTGTGTGAAAGCCGTCCTTCACCTAGCTTGTTGGGAACACAAAGTTTCTTTTCAGATGCAAACTCCACTCCATACATATATACGGGGAGGTACTAGCTCCAACTCGGTTTTACAGTGAAAACTGCAGGAACTTCAAACCGGCACTAGGAAACAGACTGAGAAACCACAGTAAAAGTTTCTCCTGCAACCCGTTCCCCTTGTGCTAGATGAACGAACGTCTCTCCACATGCTCAGTTCTGAGAGATAAGTGTGTGTGAAAGCCGTCCTTCACCTAGATTGTTGGGAACACAAAGTTTCTTTTCAGTTGCAAACTCCACTCCATACATATATATGGGGAGGTACTAGCTCCAACTCGGTTTTACAGTGAAAACTGCAGGAACTTCAAACCGGCACTAGGAAACAGACTGAGAAACCAGAGTAAAAGTTTCTCCTGCAACCCGTTCCCCTTGTGCTAGATGAACGAACGTCTCTCCACATGCTCATTTCTGAGAGATAAGTGTGTGTGAAAGCCGTCCTTCACCTAGCTTGTTGGGAACACAAAGTTTCTTTTCAGTTGCAAACTCCACTCCATACATATATACGGGGAGGTACTAGCTCCAACTCGGTTTTACAGTGAAAACTGCAGGAAATTCAAACCGGCACTAGGAAACAGACTGAGAAACCAGAGTAAAAGTTTCTCCTGCAACCCGTTCCCCTTGTGCTAGATGAACGAACGTCTCTCCACATGCTCAGTTCTGAGAGATAAGTGCGTGTGAAAGCCGTCCTTCACCTAGCTTGTTGGGAACACAAAGTTTCTTTTCAGTTGCAAACTCCACTCCATACAAATATATGGGGAGGTACTAGCTCCAACTCGGTTTTACAGTGAAAACTGCAGGAACTTCAAACCGGCACTAGGAAACAGACTGAGAAACCAGAGTAAAAGTTTCTCCTGCAACCAGTTCCCCTTGTGCTAGATGAACGAACGTCTCTCCACATGCTCAGTTCTGAGAGATAAGTGTGTGTGAAAGCCGTCCTTCACCTAGCTTGTTGGGAACACAAAGTTTCTTTTCAGTTGCAAACTCCACTCCATACATATATACGGGGAGGTACTAGCTCCAACTCGGTTTTACAGTGAAAACTGCAGGAACTTCAAACCGGCACTAGGAAACAGACTGAGAAACCAGAGTAAAAGTTTCTCCTGCAACCCGTTCCCCTTGTGCTAGATGAACGAACGTCTCTCCACATGCTCAGTTCTGAGAGATAAGTGTGTGTGAAAGCCGTCCTTCACCTAGCTTGTTGGGAACACAAAGTTTCTTTTCAGTTGCAAACTCCACTCCATACATATATATGGGGAGGTACTAGCTCCAACTCGGTTTTACAGAGAAAACTGCAGGAACTTCAAACCGGCACTAGGAAACAGACTGAGAAACCAGAGTAAAAGTTTCTCCTGCAACCCGTTCCCCTTGTGCTAGATGAACGAACGTCTCTCCACATGCTCAGTTCTGAGAGATAAGTGTGTGTGAAAGCCGTCCTTCACCTAGCTTGTTGGGAACACAAAGTTTCTTTTCAGTTGCAAACTCCACTCCATACATATATATGGGGAGGTACTAGCTCCAACTCGGTTTTACAGTGAAAACTGCAGGAACTTCAAACCGGCACTAGGAAACAGACTGAGAAACCAGATTAAATGTTTCTTCTGCAACCCGTTCCCCTTGTGCTAGATGAACGAACGTCTCTCCACATGCTCAGTTCTGAGAGATAAGTGTGTGTGAAAGCCGTCCTTCACCTAGCTTGTTGGGAACACAAAGTTTCTTTTCAGTTGCAAACTCCAGTCCATACATATATATGGGGAGGTACTAGCTCCAACTCGGTTTTACAGTGAAAACTGCAGGAACTTCAAACCGGCACTAGGAAACAGACTGAGAAACCAGAGTAAAAGTTTCTCCTGCATCCAGTTCCCCTTGTGCTAATGAACGAACGTCTCTCCACATGCTCAGTTCTGAGAGATAAGTGTGTGTGAAAGCCGTCCTTCACCTAGCTTGTTGGGAACACAAAGTTTCTTTTCAGTTGCAAACTCCACTCCATACATATATATGGGGAGGTACTAGCTCCAACCAGGTTTTACAGTGAAAACTGCAGGAACTTCAAACCGGCACTAGGAAACAGACTGAGAAACCAGAGTAAAAGTTTCTCCTGCAACCCGTTCCCTTTGTGCTAGATGAACGAACGTCTCTCCACATGCTCAGTTCTGAGAGATAAGTGTGTGTGAAAGCCGTCCTTCACCTAGCTTGTTGGGAACACAAAGTTTCTTTTCAGTTGCAAACTCCACTCCATACATATATATGGGGAGGTACTAGCTCCAACCAGGTTTTACAGTGAAAACTGCAGGAACTTCAAACCGGCACTAGGAAACAGACTGAGAAACCAGAGTAAAAGTTTCTCCTGCAACCCATTTTCCTTGTGCTAGATGAACGAACGTCTCTCCACATGCTCAGTTCTGAGAGATAAGTGTGTGTGAAAGCCGTCCTTCACCTAGCTTGTTGGGAACACAAAGTTTCTTTTTAGTTGCAAACTCCACTCCATACATATATATGGGGAGGTACTAGCTCCAACTCGGTTTTACAGTGAAAACTGCAGGAACTTCAAACCGGCACTAGGAAACAGACTGAGAAACCAGAGTAAAAGTTTCTCCTGCAACCCATTCCCCTTGTGCTAGATGAACGAACGTCTCTCCACATGCTCAGTTCTGAGAGATAAGTGTGTGTGAAAGCCGTCCTTCACCTAGCTTGTTGGGAACACAAAGTTTCTTTTCAGTTGCAAACTCCACTCCATACATATATATGGGGAGGTACTAGCTCCAACTCGGTTTTACAGTGAAAACTGCAGGAACTTCAAACCGGCACTAGGAAACAGACTGAGAAACCAGAGTAAAAGTTTCTCCTGCAACCCGTTCCCCTTGTGCTAGATGAACGAACGTCTCTCCACATGCTCAGTTCTGAGAGATAAGTGTGTGTGAAAGCCGTCCTTCACCTAGCTTGTTGGGAACACAAAGTTTCTTTTCAGTTGCAAACTCCACTCCATACATATATATGGGGAGGTACTAGCTCCAACTCGGTTTTACAGTGAAAACTGCAGGAACTTCAAACCGGCACTAGGAAACAGACTGAGAAACCAGAGTAAAAGTTTCTCCTGCAACCCGTTCCCCTTGTGCTAGATGAACGAACGTCTCTCCACATGTTCAGTTGTGAGAGATAAGTGTGTGTGAAAGCCGTCCTTCATCTAGCTTGTTGGGAACACAAAGTTTCTTTTCAGTTGCAAATTCCACTCCATACATATATATGGGGAGGTACTAGCTCCAACTCGGTTTTACAGTGAAAACTGCAGGAACTTCAAACCGGCACTAGGAAACAGACTGAGAAACCAGAGTAAAAGTTTCTCCTGCAACCCGTTCCCCTTGTGCTAGATGAACGAACGTCTCTCCACATGCTCAGTTCTGAGAGATAAGTGTGTGTGAAAGCCGTCCTTCACCTAGCTTGTTGGGAACACAAAGTTTCTTTTCAGTTGCAAACTCCACTCCATACATATATATGGGGAGGTACTAGCTCCAACTCGGTTTTACAGTGAAAACTGCAGGAACTTCAAACCGGCACTAGGAAACAGACTGAGAAACCAGAGTAAATGTTTCTTCTGCAACCCGTTCCCCTTGTGCTAGATGAACGAACGTCTCTCCACATGCTCAGTTCTGAGAGATAAGTGTGTGTGAAAGCCGTCCTTCACCTAGCTTGTTGGGAACACAAAGTTTCTTTTCAGTTGCAAACTCCACTCCATACATATATATGGGGAGGTACTAGCTCCAACTCGGTTTTACAGTGAAAACTGCAGGAACTTCAAACCGGCACTAGGAAACAGACTGAGAAACCAGAGTAAAAGTTTCTCCTGCAACCCATTCCCCTTGTGCTAGATGAACGAACGTCTCTCCACATGCTCAGTTCTGAGAGATAAGTGTGTGTGAAAGCCGTCCTTCACCTAGCTTGTTGGGAACACAAAGTTTCTTTTCAGTTGCAGACTCCACTCCATACATATATATGGGGAGGTACTAGCTCCAACTCGGTTTTACAGTGAAAACTGCAGGAACTTCAAACCGGCACTAGGAAACAGACTGAGAAACCAGAGTAAAAGTTTCTCCTGCAACCCGTTCCCCTTGTGCTAGATGAACGAACGTCTCTCCACATGCTCAGTTCTGAGAGATAAGTGTGTGTGAAAGCCGTCCTTCACCTAGCTTGTTGGGAACACAAAGTTTCTTTTCATTTGCAAACTCCACTCCATACATATATATGGGGAGGTACTAGCTCCAACTCGGTTTTACAGTGAAAACTGCAGGAACTTCAAACCGGCACTAGGAAACAGACTGAGAAACCAGAGTAAAAGTTTCTCCTGCAACCCGTTCCCCTTGTGCTAGATGAACGAACGTCTCTCCACATGCTCCGTTCTGAGAGATAAGTGTGTGTGAAAGCCGTCCTTCACCTAGCTTGTTGGGAACACAAAGTTTCTTTTCAGTTGCAAACTCCACTCCATACATATATATGGGGAGGTACTAGCTCCAACTCGGTTTTACAGTGAAAACTGCAGGAACTTCAAACCGGCACTAGGAAACAGACTGAGAAACCAGAGTAAAAGTTTCTCCTGCAACCCGTTCCCCTTGTGCTAGATGAACGAACGTCTCTCCACATGCTCAGATCTGAGAGATAAGTGTGTGTGAAAGCCGTCCTTCACCTAGCTTGTTGGGAACACAAAGTTTCTTTTCAGTTGCAAACTCCACTCCATACATATATATGGGGAGGTACTAGCTCCAACTCGGTTTTACAGTGAAAACTGCAGGAACTTCAAACCGGCACTAGGAAACAGACTGAGAAACCAGAGTAAAAGTTTCTCCTGCAACCCGTTCCCCTTGTGCTAGATGAACGAACGTCTCTCCACATGCTCAGATCTGAGAGATAAGTGTGTGTGAAAGCCGTCCTTCACCTAGCTTGTTGGGAACACAAAGTTTCTTTTCAGTTGCAAACTCCACTCCATACATATATATGGGGAGGTACTAGCTCCAACTCGGTTTTACAGTGAAAACTGCAGGAACTTCAAACCGGCACTAGGAAACAGTCTGAGAAACCAGAGTAAAAGTTTCTCCTGCAACCCGTTCCCCTTGTGCTAGATGAACGAACGTCTCTCCACATGCTCAGTTCTGAGAGATAAGTGTGTGTGAAAGCCGTCCTTCACCTAGCTTGTTGGGAACACAAAGTTACTTTTCAGTTGCAAACTCCACTCCATACATATATATGGGGAGGTACTAGCTCCAACTCGGTTTTACAGTGAAAACTGCAGGAACTTCAAACCGGCACTAGGAAACAGACTGAGAAACCAGAGTAAAAGTTTCTCCTGCAACCCGTTCCCCTTGTGCTAGATGAACGAACGTCTCTCCACATGCTCAGTTCGGAGAGATAAGTGTGTGTGAAAGCCGTCCTTCACCTAGCTTGTTGGGAACACAAAGTTTCTTTTCAGTTGCAAACTCCACTCCATACATATATATGGGGAGGTACTAGCTCCAACTCGGTTTTACAGTGAAAACTGCAGGAACTTCAAACCGGCACTAGGAAACAGACTGAGAAACCAGAGTAAAAGTTTCTCCTGCAACCCGTTCCCCTTGTGCTAGATGAACGAACGTCTCTCCACATGCTCATTTCTGAGAGATAAGTGTGTGTGAAAGCCGTCCTTCACCTAGCTTGTTGGGAACACAAAGTTTCTTTTCAGTTGCAAACTCCACTCCATACATATATACGGGGAGGTACTAGCTCCAACTCGGTTTTACAGTGAAAACTGCAGGAACTTCAAACCGGCACTAGGAAACAGACTGAGAAACCAGAGTAAAAGTTTCTCCTGCAACCCGTTCCCCTTGTGCTAGATGAACGAACGTCTCTCCACATGCTCAGTTCTGAGAGATAAGTGTGTGTGAAAGCCGTCCTTCACCTAGCTTGTTGGGAACACAAAGTTTCTTTTCAGTTGCAAACTCCACTCCATACATATATATGGGGAGGTACTAGCTCCAACTCGGTTTTACAGTGAAAACTGCAGGAACTTCAAACCGGCACTAGGAAACAGACTGAGAAACCAGAGTAAAAGTTTCTCCTGCAACCCGTTCCCCTTGTGCTAGATGAACGAACGTCTCTCCACATGCTCATTTCTGAGAGATAAGTGTGTGTGAAAGCCGTCCTTCACCTAGCTTGTTGGGAACACAAAGTTTCTTTTCAGTTGCAAACTCCACTCCATACATATATACGGGGAGGTACTAGCTCCAACTCGGTTTTACAGTGAATACTGCAGGAACTTCAAACCGGCACTAGGAAACAGACTGAGAAACCAGAGTAAAAGTTTCTCCTGCAACCCGTTCCCCTTGTGCTAGATGAACGAACGTCTCTCCACATGCTCAGTTCTGAGAGATAAGTGTGTGTGAAAGCCGTCCTTCACCTAGCTTGTTGGGAACACAAAGTTTCTTTTCAGTTGCAAACTCCACTCCATACATATATATGGGGAGGTACTAGCTCCAACTCGGTTTTACAGTGATAACTGCAGGAACTTCAAACCGGCACTAGGAAACAGACTGAGAAACCAGAGTAAAAGTTTCTCCTGCAACCCGTTCCCCTTGTGCTAGATGAACGAACGTCTCTCCACATGCTCAGTTCTGAGAGATAAGTGTGTGTGAAAGCCGTCCTTCACCTAGCTTGTTGGGAACACAAAGTTTCTTTTCAGTTGCAAACTCCACTCCATACATATATATGGGGAGGTACTAGCTCCAACTCGGTTTTACAGTGAAAACTGCAGGAACTTCAAACCGGCACTAGGAAACAGACTGAGAAACCAGAGTAAAAGTTTCTCCTGCAACCCGTTCCCCTCGTGCTAGATGAACGAACGACTCTCCACATGCTCAGTTCTGAGAGATAAGTGTGTGTGAAAGCCGTCCTTCACCTAGCTTGTTGGGAACACAAAGTTTCTTTTCAGTTGCAAACTCCACTCCATACATATATATGGGGAGGTACTAGCTCCAACTCGGTTTTACAGTGAAAACTGCAGGAACTTCAAACCGGCACTAGGAAACAGACTGAGAAACCAGAGTAAATGTTTCTTCTGCAACCCGTTCCCCTTGTGCTAGATGAACGAACGTCTCTCCACATGCTCAGTTCTGAGAGATAAGTGTGTGTGAAAGCCGTCCTTCACCTAGCTTGTTGGGAACACAAAGTTTCTTTTCAGTTGCAAACTCCACTCCATACATATATATGGGGAGGTACTAGCTCCAACTCGGTTTTACAGTGAAAACTGCAGGAACTTCAAACCGGCACTAGGAAACAGACTGAGAAACCAGAGTAAAAGTTTCTCCTGCAACCCGTTCCCCTTGTGCTAGATGAACGAACGTCTCTCCACATGCTCAGATCTGAGAGATAAGTGTGTGTGAAAGCCGTCCTTCACCTAGCTTGTTGGGAACACAAAGTTTCTTTTCAGTTGCAAACTCCACTCCATACATATATATGGGGAGGTACTAGCTCCAACTCGGTTTTACAGTGAAAACTGCAGGAACTTCAAACCGGCACTAGGAAACAGTCTGAGAAACCAGAGTAAAAGTTTCTCCTGCAACCCGTTCCCCTTGTGCTAGATGAACGAACGTCTCTCCACATGCTCAGTTCTGAGAGATAAGTGTGTGTGAAAGCCGTCCTTCACCTAGCTTGTTGGGAACACAAAGTTACTTTTCAGTTGCAAACTCCACTCCATACATATATATGGGGAGGTACTAGCTCCAACTCGGTTTTACAGTGAAAACTGCAGGAACTTCAAACCGGCACTAGGAAACAGACTGAGAAACCAGAGTAAAAGTTTCTCCTGCAACCCGTTCCCCTTGTGCTAGATGAACGAACGTCTCTCCACATGCTCAGTTCGGAGAGATAAGTGTGTGTGAAAGCCGTCCTTCACCTAGCTTGTTGGGAACACAAAGTTTCTTTTCAGTTGCAAACTCCACTCCATACATATATATGGGGAGGTACTAGCTCCAACTCGGTTTTACAGTGAAAACTGCAGGAACTTCAAACCGGCACTAGGAAACAGACTGAGAAACCAGAGTAAAAGTTTCTCCTGCAACCCGTTCCCCTTGTGCTAGATGAACGAACGTCTCTCCACATGCTCATTTCTGAGAGATAAGTGTGTGTGAAAGCCGTCCTTCACCTAGCTTGTTGGGAACACAAAGTTTCTTTTCAGTTGCAAACTCCACTCCATACATATATACGGGGAGGTACTAGCTCCAACTCGGTTTTACAGTGAAAACTGCAGGAACTTCAAACCGGCACTAGGAAACAGACTGAGAAACCAGAGTAAAAGTTTCTCCTGCAACCCGTTCCCCTTGTGCTAGATGAACGAACGTCTCTCCACATGCTCAGTTCTGAGAGATAAGTGTGTGTGAAAGCCGTCCTTCACCTAGCTTGTTGGGAACACAAAGTTTCTTTTCAGTTGCAAACTCCACTCCATACATATATATGGGGAGGTACTAGCTCCAACTCGGTTTTACAGTGAAAACTGCAGGAACTTCAAACCGGCACTAGGAAACAGACTGAGAAACCAGAGTAAAAGTTTCTCCTGCAACCCGTTCCCCTTGTGCTAGATGAACGAACGTCTCTCCACATGCTCATTTCTGAGAGATAAGTGTGTGTGAAAGCCGTCCTTCACCTAGCTTGTTGGGAACACAAAGTTTCTTTTCAGTTGCAAACTCCACTCCATACATATATACGGGGAGGTACTAGCTCCAACTCGGTTTTACAGTGAATACTGCAGGAACTTCAAACCGGCACTAGGAAACAGACTGAGAAACCAGAGTAAAAGTTTCTCCTGCAACCCGTTCCCCTTGTGCTAGATGAACGAACGTCTCTCCACATGCTCAGTTCTGAGAGATAAGTGTGTGTGAAAGCCGTCCTTCACCTAGCTTGTTGGGAACACAAAGTTTCTTTTCAGTTGCAAACTCCACTCCATACATATATATGGGGAGGTACTAGCTCCAACTCGGTTTTACAGTGATAACTGCAGGAACTTCAAACCGGCACTAGGAAACAGACTGAGAAACCAGAGTAAAAGTTTCTCCTGCAACCCGTTCCCCTTGTGCTAGATGAACGAACGTCTCTCCACATGCTCAGTTCTGAGAGATAAGTGTGTGTGAAAGCCGTCCTTCACCTAGCTTGTTGGGAACACAAAGTTTCTTTTCAGTTGCAAACTCCACTCCATACATATATATGGGGAGGTACTAGCTCCAACTCGGTTTTACAGTGAAAACTGCAGGAACTTCAAACCGGCACTAGGAAACAGACTGAGAAACCAGAGTAAAAGTTTCTCCTGCAACCCGTTCCCCTCGTGCTAGATGAACGAACGACTCTCCACATGCTCAGTTCTGAGAGATAAGTGTGTGTGAAAGCCGTCCTTCACCTAGCTTGTTGGGAACACAAAGTTTCTTTTCAGTTGCAAACTCCACTCCATACATATATATGGGGAGGTACTAGCTCCAACTCGGTTTTACAGTGAAAACTGCAGGAACTTCAAACCGGCACTAGGAAACAGACTGAGAAACCAGAGTAAATGTTTCTTCTGCAACCCGTTCCCCTTGTGCTAGATGAACGAACGTCTCTCCACATGCTCAGTTCTGAGAGATAAGTGTGTGTGAAAGCCGTACTTCACCTAGCTTGTTGGGAACACAAAGTTTCTTTTCAGTTGCAAACTCCACTCCATACATATATATGGGGAGGTACTAGCTCCAACTCGGTTTTACAGTGAAAACTGCAGGAACTTCAAACCGGCACTAGGAAACAGACTGAGAAAGCAGAGTAAAAGTTTCTCCTGCAACCCGTTCCCCTTGTGCTAGATGAACGAACGTCTCTCCACATGCTCAGTTCTGAGAGATAAGTGTGTGTGAAAGCCATCCTTCACCTAGCTTGCTGGGAACACAAAGTTTCTTTTCAGTTGCAAACTCCACTCCATACATATATATGGGGAGGTACTAGCTCCAACTCGGTTTTACAGTGAAAACGGCAGGAACTTCAAACCGGCACTAGGAAACAGACTGAGAAACCAGAGTAAAAGTTTCTCCTGCAACCCGTTCCCCTTGTGCTAGATGAACGAACGTCTCTCCACATGCTCAGTTCTGAGAGATAAGTGTGTGTGAAAGCCGTCCTTCACCTAGCTTGTTGGGAACACAAAGTTTCTTTTCAGTTGCAAACTCCACTCCATACATATATATGGGGAGGTACTAGCTCCAACTCGGTTTTACAGTGAAAACTGCAGGAACTTCAAACCGGCACTAGGAAACAGACTGAGAAACCAGAGTAAAAGTTTCTCCTGCAACCCGTTCCCCTCGTGCTAGATGAACGAACGTCTCTCCACATGCTCAGTTCTGAGAGATAAGTGTGTGTGAAAGCCGTACTTCACCTATCTTGTTGGGAACACAAAGTTTCTTTTCAGTTGCAAACTCCACTCCATACATATATATGGGGAGTTACTAGCTCCAACTCGGTTTTACAGAGAAAACTGCAGGAACTTCAAACCGGCACTAGGAAACAGACTGAGAAACCAGAGTAAAAGTTTCTCCTGCAACCCGTTCCCCTTGTGCTAGATGAACGAACGTCTCTCCACATGCTCAGTTCTGAGAGATAAGTGTGTGTGAAAGCCGTCCTTCACCTAGCTTGTTGGGAACACAAAGTTTCTTTTCAGTTGCAAACTCCACTCCATACATATATATGGGGAGGTACTAGCTCCAACTCGGTTTTACAGTGAAAACTGCAGGAACTTCAAACCGGCACCTGGAAACAGACTGAGAAACCAGAGTAAAAGTTTCTCCTGCAACCCGTTCCCCTTGTGCTAGATGAACGAACGTCTCTCCACATGCTCATTTCTGAGAGATAAGTGTGTGTGAAAGCCGTCCTTCACCTAGCTTGTTGGGAACACAAAGTTTCTTTTCAGTTGCAAACTCCACTCAATACATATATATGGGGAGGTACTAGCTCCAACTCGGTTTTACAGTGATAACTGCAGGAACTTCAAACCGGCACTAGGAAACAGACTGAGAAACCAGAGTAAAAGTTTCTCCTGCAACCCGTTCCCCTTGTGCTAGATGAACGAACGTCTCTCCACATGCTCATTTCTGAGAGATAAGTGTGTGTGAAAGCCGTCCTTCACCTAGCTTGTTGGGAACACAAAGTTTCTTTTCAGTTGCAAACTCCACTCCATACATATATATGGGGAGGTACCAGCTCCAACTCGGTTTTACAGTGAAAACTGCAGGAACTTCAAACCGGCACTAGGAAACAGTCTGAGAAACCAGTGTAAAAGTTTCTCCTGCAACCCGTTCCCCTTGTGCTAGATGAACGAACGTCTCTCCACATGCTCAGTTCTGAGAGATAAGTGTGTGTGAAAGCCGTCCTTCACCTAGCTTGTTGGGAACACAAAGTTTCTTTTCAGTTGCAAACTCCACTCCATACATATATATGGGGAGGTACTAGCTCCAACTCGGTTTTACAGTGAAAACTGAAGGAACTTCAAACCGGCACTAGGAAACAGTCTGAGAAACCAGAGTAAAAGTTTCTCCTGCAACCCGTTCCCCTTGTGCTAGATGAACGAACGTCTCTCCACATGCTCAGTTCTGAGAGATAAGTGTGTGTGAAAGCCGTCCTTCACCTAGCTTGTTGGGAACACAAAGTTACTTTTCAGTTGCAAACTCCACTCCATACATATATATGGGGAGGTACTAGCTCCAACTCGGTTTTACAGTGAAAACTGCAGGAACTTCAAACCGGCACTAGGAAACAGACTGAGAAACCAGAGTAAAAGTTTCTCCTGCAACCCGTTCCCCTTGTGCTAGATGAACGAACGTCTCTCCACATGCTCAGTTCGGAGAGATAAGTGTGTGTGAAAGCCGTCCTTCAACTAGCTTGTTGGGAACACAAAGTTTCTTTTCAGTTGCAAACTCCACTCCATACATATATATGGGGAGGTACTAGCTCCAACTCGGTTTTACAGTGAAAACTGCAGGAACTTCAAACCGGCACTAGGAAACAGACTGAGAAAGCAGAGTAAAAGTTTCTCCTGCAACCCGTTCCCCTTGTGCTAGATGAACGAACGTCCCTCCACATGCTCAGTTCTGAGAGATAAGTGTGTGTGAAAGCCGTCCTTCACCTAGCTTGTTGGGAACACAAAGTTTCTTTTCAGATGCAAACTCCACTCCATACATATATACGGGGAGGTACTAGCTCCAACTCGGTTTTACAGTGAAAACTGCAGGAACTTCAAACCGGCACTAGGAAACAGACTGAGAAACCACAGTAAAAGTTTCTCCTGCAACCCGTTCCCCTTGTGCTAGATGAACGAACGTCTCTCCACATGCTCAGTTCTGAGAGATAAGTGTGTGTGAAAGCCGTCCTTCACCTAGATTGTTGGGAACACAAAGTTTCTTTTCAGTTGCAAACTCCACTCCATACATATATATGGGGAGGTACTAGCTCCAACTCGGTTTTACAGTGAAAACTGCAGGAACTTCAAACCGGCACTAGGAAACAGACTGAGAAACCAGAGTAAAAGTTTCTCCTGCAACCCGTTCCCCTTGTGCTAGATGAACGAACGTCTCTCCACATGCTCACTTCTGAGAGATAAGTGTGTGTGAAAGCCGTCCTTCACCTAGCTTGTTGGGAACACAAAGTTTCTTTTCAGTTGCAAACTCCACTCCATACATATATACGGGGAGGTACTAGCTCCAACTCGGTTTTACAGTGAAAACTGCAGGAACTTCAAACCGGCACTAGGAAACAGACTGAGAAACCAGATTAAAAGTTTCTCCTGCAACCCGTTCCCCTTGTGCTAGATGAACGAACGTCTCTCCACATGCTCAGTTCTGAGAGATAAGTGTGTGTGAAAGCCGTCCTTCACCTAGCTTGTTGGGAACACAAAGTTTCTTTTCAGTTGCAAACTCCACTCCATACATATATATGGGGAGGTAATAGCTCCAACTCGGTTTTACAGTGAAAACTGCAGGAACTTCAAACCGGCACTAGGAAACAGACTGAGAAACCAGAGTAAAAGTTTCTCCTGCAACCCGTTCCCCTCGTGCTAGATGAACGAACGACTCTCCACATGCTCAGTTCTGAGAGATAAGTGTGTGTGAAAGCCGTCCTTCACCTAGCTTGTTGGGAACACAAAGTTTCTTTTCAGTTGCAAACTCCACTCCATACATATATATGGGGAGGTACTAGCTCCAACTCGGTTTTACAGTGAAAACTGCAGGAACTTCAAACCGGCACTAGGAAACAGACTGAGAAACCAGAGTAAATGTTTCTTCTGCAACCCGTTCCCCTTGTGCTAGATGAACGAACGTCTCTCCACATGCTCATTTCTGAGAGATAAGTGTGTGTGAAAGCCGTACTTCACCTAGCTTGTTGGGAACACAAAGTTTCTTTTCAGTTGCAAACTCCACTCCATACATATATATGGGGAGGTACTAGCTCCAACTCGGTTTTACAGTGAAATCTGCAGGAACTTCAAACCGGCACTAGGAAACAGACTGAGAAAGCAGAGTAAAAGTTTCTCCTGCAACCCGTTCCCCTTGTGCTAGATGAACGAACGTCTCTCCACATGCTCAGTTCTGAGAGATAAGTGTGTGTGAAAGCCATCCTTCACCTAGCTTGCTGGGAACACAAAGTTTCTTTTCAGTTGCAAACTCCACTCCATACATATATATGGGGAGGTACTAGCTCCAACTCGGTTTTACAGTGAAAACGGCAGGAACTTCAAACCGGCACTAGGAAACAGACTGAGAAACCAGAGAAATAGTTTCTCCTGCAACCCGTTCCCCTTGTGCTAGATGAACGAACGTCTCTCCACATGCTCAGTTCTGAGAGATAAGTGTGTGTGAAAGCCGTCCTTCACCTAGCTTGTTGGGAACACAAAGTTTCTTTTCAGTTGCAAACTCCACTCCATACATATATATGGGGAGGTACTAGCTCCAACTCGGTTTTACAGTGAAAACTGCAGGAACTTCAAAACGGCACTAGGAAACAGACTGAGAAACCAGAGTAAAAGTTTCTCCTGCAACCCGTTCCCCTCGTGCTAGATGAACGAACGTCTCTCCACATGCTCAGTTCTGAGAGATAAGTGTGTGTGAAAGCCGTACTTCACCTATCTTGTTGGGAACACAAAGTTTCTTTTCAGTTGCAAACTCCACTCCATACATATATATGGGGAGGTACTAGCTCCAACTCGGTTTTACAGAGAAAACTGCAGGAACTTCAAACCGGCACTAGGAAACAGACTGAGAAACCAGAGTAAAAGTTTCTCCTGCAACCCGTTCCCCTTGTGCTAGATGAACGAACGTCTCTCCACATGCTCATTTCTGAGAGATAAGTGTGTGTGAAAGCCGTCCTTCACCTAGCTTGTTGGGAACACAAAGTTTCTTTTCAGTTGCAAACTCCACTCCATACATATATACGGGGAGGTACTAGCTCCAACTCGGTTTTACAGTGAAAACTGCAGGAACTTCAAACCGGCACTAGGAAACAGACTGAGAAACCAGAGTAAAAGTTTCTCCTGCAACCCGTTCCCCTTGTGCTAGATGAACGAACGTCTCTCCACATGCTCAGTTCTGAGAGATAAGTGTGTGTGAAAGCCGTCCTTCACCTAGCTTGTTGGGAACACAAAGTTTCTTTTCAGTTGCAAACTCCACTCCATACATATATATGGGGAGGTACTAGCTCCAACTCGGTTTTACAGTGAAAACTGCAGGAACTTCAAACCGGCACTAGGAAACAGACTGAGAAACCAGAGTAAAAGTTTCTCCTGCAACCCGTTCCCCTTGTGCTAGATGAACGAACGTCTCTCCACATGCTCATTTCTGAGAGATAAGTGTGTGTGAAAGCCGTCCTTCACCTAGCTTGTTGGGAACACAAAGTTTCTTTTCAGTTGCAAACTCCACTCCATACATATATACGGGGAGGTACTAGCTCCAACTCGGTTTTACAGTGAAAACTGCAGGAACTTCAAACCGGCACTAGGAAACAGACTGAGAAACCAGAGTAAAAGTTTCTCCTGCAACCCGTTCCCCTTGTGCTAGATGAACGAACGTCTCTCCACATGCTCAGTTCTGAGAGATAAGTGTGTGTGAAAGCCGTCCTTCACCTAGCTTGTTGGGAACACAAAGTTTCTTTTCAGTTGCAAACTCCACTCCATACATATATATGGGGAGGTACTAGCTCCAACTCGGTTTTACAGTGATAACTGCAGGAACTTCAAACCGGCACTAGGAAACAGACTGAGAAACCAGAGTAAAAGTTTCTCCTGCAACCCGTTCCCCTTGTGCTAGATGAACGAACGTCTCTCCACATGCTCAGTTCTGAGAGATAAGTGTGTGTGAAAGCCGTCCTTCACCTAGCTTGTTGGGAACACAAAGTTTCTTTTCAGTTGCAAACTCCACTCCATACATATATATGGGGAGGTACTAGCTCCAACTCGGTTTTACAGTGAAAACTGCAGGAACTTCAAACCGGCACTAGGAAACAGACTGAGAAACCAGAGTAAAAGTTTCTCCTGCAACCCGTTCCCCTTGTGCTAGATGAACGAACGTCTCTCCACATGCTCAGTTCTGAGAGATAAGTGTGTGTGAAAGCCGTCCTTCACCTAGCTTGTTGGGAACACAAAGTTTCTTTTCAGTTGCAAACTCCACTCCATACATATATATGGGGAGGTACTAGCTCCAACTCGGTTTTACAGTGAAAACTGCAGGAACTTCAAACCGGCACTAGGAAACAGACTGAGAAACCAGAGTAAAAGTTTCTCCTGCAACCCGTTCCCCTCGTGCTAGATGAACGAACGACTCTCCACATGCTCAGTTCTGAGAGATAAGTGTGTGTGAAAGCCGTCCTTCACCTAGCTTGTTGGGAACACAAAGTTTCTTTTCAGTTGCAAACTCCACTCCATACATATATATGGGGAGGTACTAGCTCCAACTCGGTTTTACAGTGAAAACTGCAGGAACTTCAAACCGGCACTAGGAAACAGACTGAGAAACCAGAGTAAATGTTTCTTCTGCAACCCGTTCCCCTTGTGCTAGATGAACGAACGTCTCTCCACATGCTCAGTTCTGAGTGATAAGTGTGTGTGAAAGCCGTACTTCACCTAGCTTGTTGGGAACACAAAGTTTCTTTTCAGTTGCAAACTCCACTCCATACATATATATGGGGAGGTACTAGCTCCAACTCGGTTTTACAGTGAAAACTGCAGGAACTTCAAACCGGCACTAGGAAACAGACTGAGAAAGCAGAGTAAAAGTTTCTCCTGCAACCCGTTCCCCTTGTGCTAGATGAACGAACGTCTCTCCACATGCTCAGTTCTGAGAGATAAGTGTGTGTGAAAGCCATCCTTCACCTAGCTTGCTGGGAACACAAAGTTTCTTTTCAGTTGCAAACTCCACTCCATACATATATATGGGGAGGTACTAGCTCCAACTCGGTTTTACAGTGAAAACGGCAGGAACTTCAAACCGGCACTAGGAAACAGACTGAGAAACCAGAGTAAAAGTTTCTCCTGCAACCCGTTCCCCTTGTGCTAGATGAACGAACGTCTCTCCACATGCTCAGTTCTGAGAGATAAGTGTGTGTGAAAGCCGTCCTTCACCTAGCTTGTTGGGAACACAAAGTTTCTTTTCAGTTGCAAACTCCACTCCATACATATATATGGGGAGGTACTAGCTCCAACTCGGTTTTACAGTGAAAACTGCAGGAACTTCAAACCGGCACTAGGAAACAGACTGAGAAACCAGAGTAAAAGTTTCTCCTGCAACCCGTTCCCCTCGTGCTAGATGAACGAACGTCTCTCCACATGCTCAGTTCTGAGAGATAAGTGTGTGTGAAAGCCGTACTTCACCTATCTTGTTGGGAACACAAAGTTTCTTTTCAGTTGCAAACTCCACTCCATACATATATATGGGGAGTTACTAGCTCCAACTCGGTTTTACAGAGAAAACTGCAGGAACTTCAAACCGGCACTAGGAAACAGACTGAGAAACCAGAGTAAAAGTTTCTCCTGCAACCCGTTCCCCTTGTGCTAGATGAACGAACGTCTCTCCACATGCTCAGTTCTGAGAGATAAGTGTGTGTGAAAGCCGTCCTTCACCTAGCTTGTTGGGAACACAAAGTTTCTTTTCAGTTGCAAACTCCACTCCATACATATATATGGGGAGGTACTAGCTCCAACTCGGTTTTACAGTGAAAACTGCAGGAACTTCAAACCGGCACTAGGAAACAGACTGAGAAACCAGAGTAAAAGTTTCTCCTGCAACCCGTTCCGCTTGTGCTAGATGAACGAACGTCTCTCCACATGCTCAGTTCTGAGAGATAAGTGTGTGTGAAAGCCGTCCTTCACCTAGCTTGTTGGGAACACAAAGTTTCTTTTCAGTTGCAAACTCCACTCCATACATATATATGGGGAGGTACTAGCTCCAACTCGGTTTTACAGTGAAAACTGCAGGAACTTCAAACCGGCACTAGGAAACAGACTGAGAAACCAGAGTAAAAGTTTCTCCTGCAACCCGTTCCCCTTGTGCTAGATGAACGAACGTCTCTCCACATGCTCAGTTCTGAGAGATAAGTGTGTGTGAAATCCGTACTTCACCTAGCTTGTTGGGAACACAAAGTTTCTTTTCAGTTGCAAACTCCACTCCATACATATATATGGGGAGGTACTAGCTCCAACTCGGTTTTACAGAGAAAACTGCAGGAACTTCAAACCGGCACTAGGAAACAGACTGAGAAACCAGAGTAAAAGTTTCTCCTGCAACCCGTTCCCCTTGTGCTAGATGAACGAACGTCTCTCCACATGCTAAGTTCTGAGAGATAAGTGTGTGTGAAAGCCGTCCTTCACCTAGCTTGTTGGGAACACAAAGTTTCTTTTCAGTTGCAAACTCCACTCCATACATATATATGGGGAGGTACTAGCTCCAACTCGGTTTTACAGTGAAAACTGCAGGAACTTCAAACCGGCACTAGGAAACAGACTGAGAAACCAGAGTAAAAGTTCTCCTGCAACCCGTTCCCCTTGTGCTAGATGAACGAACGTCTCTCCAAATGCTCAGTTCTGAGAGATAAGTGTGTGTGAAAGCCGTCCTTCACCTAGCTTGTTGGGAACACAAAGTTTCTTTTCAGTTGCAAACTCCACTCCATACATATATATGGGGAGGTACTAGCTCCAACTCGGTTTTACAGTGAAAACTGCAGGAACTTCAAACCGGCACTAGGAAACAGACTGAGAAACGAGAGTAAAAGTTTCTCCTGCAACCCGTTCCCCTTGTGCTAGATGAACGAACGTCCCTCCACATGCTCAGTTCTGAGAGATAAGTGTGTGTGAAAGCCGTCCTTCACCTAGCTTGTTGGGAACAAAAAGTTTCTTTTCTGTTGCAAACTCCAATCCATACATATATATGGGGAGGTACTAGCTCCAACTCGGTTTTACAGTGAAAACTGCAGGAACTTCAAACCGGCACTAGGAAACAGACTGAGAAACCAGAGTAAAAGTTTCTCCTGCAACCCGTTCCCCTTTTGCTAGATGAACGAACGTCTCTCCACATGCTCAGTTCTGAGAGATAAGTGTGTGTGAAAGCCGTCCTTCAACTAGCTTGTTGGGAACACAAAGTTTCTTTTCAGTTGCAAACTCCACTCCATACATATATATGGGTAGGTACTAGCTCCAACTCGGTTTTACAGTGAAAACTGCAGGAACTTCAAACCGGCACTAGGAAACAGACTGAGAAACCAGAGTAAAAGTTTCTCCTGCAACCCGTTCCCCTTGTGCTAGATGAACGAACGTCTCTCCACATGCTCAGTTCTGAGAGAAAAGTGTGTGTGAAAGCCGTCCCTCACCTAGCTTGTTGGGAACACAAAGTTTCTTTTCAGTTGCAAACTCCACTCCATACATATATATGGGGAGGTACTAGCTCCAACTCGGTTTTACAGTGAAAACTGCAGGAACTTCAAACCGGCACTAGGAAACAGACTGAGAAACCAGAGTAAAAGTTTCTCCTGCAACCCGTTCCCCTTGTGCTAGATGAACGAAAGTCTCTCCACATGCTCAGTTCTGAGAGATAAGTGTGTGTGAAAGCCGTCCTTCACCTAGCTTGTTGGGAACACAAAGTTTCTTTTCAGTTGCAAACTCCACTCCATACATATATATGGGGAGGTACTAGCTCCAACTCGGTTTTACAGTGAAAACTGCAGGAACTTCAAACCGGCACTAGGAAACAGACTGAGAAACCAGAGTAAAAGTTTCTCCTGCAACCCGTTCCCCTTGTGCTATATGAACGAACGTCTCTCCACATGCTCAGATCTGAGAGATAAGTGTGTGTGAAAGCCGTCCTTCACCTAGCTTGTTGGGAACACAAAGTTTCTTTTCAGTTGCAAACTCCACTCCATACATATATATGGGGAGGTACTAGCTCCAACTCGGTTTTACAGTGAAAACTGCAGGAACTTCAAACCGGCACTAGGAAACAGACTGAGAAACCAGAGTAAAAGTTTCTCCTGCAACCCGTTCCCCTTGTGCTATATGAACGAACGTCTCTCCACATGCTCAGATCTGAGAGATAAGTGTGTGTGAAAGCCGTCCTTCACCTAGCTTGTTGGGAACACAAAGTTTCTTTTCAGTTGCAAACTCCACTCCATACATATATATGGGGAGGTACTAGCTCCAACTCGGTTTTACAGTGAAAACTGCAGGAACTTCAAACCGGCACTAGGAAACAGACTGAGAAACCAGAGTAAAAGTTTCTCCTGCAACCCGTTCCCCTTGTGCTAGATGAACGAACGTCTCTCCACATGCTCAGTTCTGAGAGATAAGTGTGTGTGAAAGCCGTCCTTCACCTAGTTTGTTGGGAACACAAAGTTTCTTTTCAGTTGCAAACTCCACTCCATACATATATATGGGGAGGTACTAGCTCCAACTCGGTTTTACAGTGAAAACTGCAGGAACTTCAAACCGGCACTAGGAAACAGACTGAGAAACCAGAGTAAAAGTTTCTCCTGCAACCCGTTCCCCTTGTGCTAGATGAACGAACGTCTCTCCACATGCTCAGTTCTGAGAGATAAGTGTGTGTGAAAGCCGTCCTTCACCTAGCTTGTTGGGAACACAAAGTTTCTTTTCAGTTGCAAACTCCACTCCATACATATATATGGGGAGGTACTAGCTCCAACTCGGTTTTACAGTGAAAACTGCAGGAACTTCAAACCGGCACTAGGAAACAGACTGAGAAACCAGAGTAAAAGTTTCTCCTGCAACCCGTTCCCCTTGTGCTAGATGAACGAACGTCTCTCCACATGCTCAGTTCTGAGAGATAAGTGTGTGTGAAAGCCGTCCTTCACATAGCTTGTTGGGAACACAAAGTTTCTTTTCAGTTGCAAACTCCACTCCATACATATATATGGGGAGGTACTAGCTCCAACTCGGTTTTACAGAGAAAACTGCAGGAACTTCAAACCGGCACTAGGAAACAGACTGAGAAACCAGAGTAAAAGTTTCTCCTGCAAACCGTTCCCCTTGTGCTAGATGAACGAACGTCTCTCCACATGCTCAGTTCTGAGAGATAAGTGTGTGTGAAGCCGTCCTTCACCTAGCTTGTTGGGAACACAAAGTTTCTTTTCAGTTGCAAACTACACCCCATACATATATATGGGGAGGTACTAGCTCCAACTCGGTTTTACAGTGAAAACTGCAGGAACTTCAAACCGGCACTAGGAAACAGACTGAGAAACCAGAGTAAAAGTTTCTCCTGCAACCCGTTCCCCTTGTGCTAGATGAACGAACGTCTCTCCACATGTTCAGTTCTGAGAGATAAGTGTGTGTGAAAGCCGTCCTTCACCTAGCTTGTTGGGAACACAAAGTTTCTTTTCAGTTGCAAACTCCACTCCATACATATATATGGGGAGGTACTAGCTCCAACTCGGTTTTACAGTGAAAACTGCAGGAACTTGAAACCGGCACTAGGAAACAGACTGAGAAACCAGAGTAAAAGTTTCTCCTGCAACCCGTTCCCCTTGTGCTAGATGAACGAACGTCTCTCCACATGCTCAGTTCTGAGAGATAAGTGTGTGTGAAAGCCGTCCTTCACCTAGCTTGTTGGGAACACAAAGTTTCTTTTCAGTTGCAAACTCCACTCCATACATATATATGGGGAGGTACTAGCTCCAACTCGGTTTTACAGTGAAAACTGCAGGAACTTCAAACCGGCACTAGGAAACAGACTGAGAAACCAGAGTAAAAGTTTCTCCTGCAACCCGTTCCCCTTGTGCTAGATGAACGAACGTCTCTCCACATGCTCAGTTCTGAGAGATAAGTGTGTGTGAAAGCCGTCCCTCACCTAGCTTGTTGGGAACACAAAGTTTCTTTTCAGTTGCAAACTCCACTCCATACATATATATGGGGAGGTACTAGCTCCAACTCGGTTTTACAGTGAAAACTGCAGGAACTTCAAACCGGCACTAGGAAACAGACTGAGAAACCAGAGTAAAAGTTTCTCCTGCAAACCGTTCCCCTTGTGCTAGATGAACGAACGTCTCTCCACATGCTCAGTTCTGAGAGATAAGTGTGTGTGAAGCCGTCCTTCACCTAGCTTGTTGGGAACACAAAGTTTCTTTTCAGTTGCAAACTCCACTCCATACATATATATGGGGAGGTACTAGCTCCAACTCGGTTTTACAGTGAAAACTGCAGGAACTTCAAACCGGCACTAGGAAACAGACTGAGAAACCAGAGTAAAAGTTTCTCCTGCAACCCGTTCCCCTTGTGCTAGATGAACGAACGTCTCTCCACATGTTCAGTTCTGAGAGATAAGTGTGTGTGAAAGCCGTCCTTCACCTAGCTTGTTGGGAACACAAAGTTTCTTTTCAGTTGCAAACTCCACTCCATACATATATATGGGGAGGTACTAGCTCCAACTCGGTTTTACAGTGAAAACTGCAGGAACTTGAAACCGGCACTAGGAAACAGACTGAGAAACCAGAGTAAAAGTTTCTCCTGCAACCCGTTCCCCTTGTGCTAGATGAACGAACGTCTCTCCACATGCTCAGTTCTGAGAGATAAGTGTGTGTGAAAGCCGTCCTTCACCTAGCTTGTTGGGAACACAAAGTTTCTTTTCAGTTGCAAACTCCACTCCATACATATATATGGGGAGGTACTAGCTCCAACTCGGTTTTACAGTGAAAACTGCAGGAACTTCAAACCGGCACTAGGAAACAGACTGAGAAACCAGAGTAAAAGTTTCTCCTGCAACCCGTTCCCCTTGTGCTAGATGAACGAACGTCTCTCCACATGCTCAGTTCTGAGAGATAAGTGTGTGTGAAAGCCGTCCCTCACCTAGCTTGTTGGGAACACAAAGTTTCTTTTCAGTTGCAAACTCCACTCCATACATATATATGGGGAGGTACTAGCTCCAACTCGGTTTTACAGTGAAAACTGCAGGAACTTCAAACCGGCACTAGGAAACAGACTGAGAAACCAGAGTAAAAGTTTCTCCTGCAACCCGTTCCCCTTGTGCTAGATGAACGAACGTCCCTCCACATGCTCAGTTCTGAGAGATAAGTGTGTGTGAAAGCCGTCCTTCACCTAGCTTGTTGGGAACACAAAGTTTCTTTTCAGTTGCAAACTCCACTCCATACATATATATGGGGAGGTACTAGCTCCAACTCGGTTTTACAGTGAAAACTGCAGGAACTTCAAACCGGCACTAGGAAACAGACTGAGAAACCAGAGTAAAAGTTTCTCCTGCAACCAGTTCCCCTTGTGCTAGATGAACCAACGTCTCTCCACATGCTCAGTTCTGAGAGATAAGTGTGTGTGAAAGCCGTCCTTCACCTAGCTTGTTGGGAACACAAAGTTTCTTTTCAGTTGCAAACTCCACTCCATACATATATATGGGGTGGTACTAGCTCCAACCAGGTTTTACAGTGAAAACTGCAGGAACTTCAAACCGGCACTAGGAAACAGACTGAGAAACCAGAGTAAAAGTTTCTCCTGCAACCCGTTCCCCTTGTGCTAGATGAACCAACGTCTCTCCACATGCTCAGTTCTGAGAGATAAGTGTGTGAGAAAGCCGTCCTTCACCTAGCTTGTTGGGAACACAAAGTTTCTTTTCAGTTGCAAACTCCACTCCATACATATATATGGGGAGGTACTAGCTCCAACTCGGTTTTACAGTGAAAACTGCAGGAACTTCAAACCGGCACTAGGAAACAGACTGAGAAACCAGAGTAAAAGTTTCTCCTGCAACCCGTTCCCCTTGTGCTAGATGAACGAACGTCTCTCCACATGCTCAGTTCTGAGAGATAAGTGTGTGTGAAAGCCGTCCTTCACCTAGCTTGTTGGGAACACAAAGTTACTTTTCAGTTGCAAACTCCACTCCATACATATATATGGGGAGGTACTAGCTCCAACTCGGTTTTACAGTGAAAACTGCAGGAACTTCAAACCGGCACTAGGAAACAGACTGAGAAACCAGAGTAAAAGTTTCTCCTGCAACCCGTTCCCCTTGTGCTAGATGAACGAACGACTCTCCACATGCTCAGTTGTGAGAGATTAGTGTGTGTGAAAGCCGTCCTTCACCTAGCTTGTTGGGAACACAAAGTTTCTTTTCAGTTGCAAACTCCACTCCATACATATATATGGGGAGGTACTAGCTCCAACTCGGTTTTACAGTGAAAACTGCAGGAACTTCAAACCGGCACTAGGAAACAGACTGAGAAACCAGAGTAAAAGTTTCTCCTGCAACCCGTTCCCCTTGTGCTAGATGAACGAAAGTCTCTCCACATGCTCAGTTCTGAGAGATAAGTGTGTGTGAAAGCCGTCCTTCACCTAGCTTGTTGGGAACACAAAGTTTCTTTTCAGTTGCAAACTCCACTCCATACATATATATGGGGAGGTACTAGCTCCAACTCGGTTTTACAGAGAAAACTGCAGGAACTTCAAACCGGCACTAGGAAACAGACTGAGAAACCAGAGTAAAAGTTTCTCCTGCAACCCGTTCCCCTTGTGCTAGATGAACCAAAGTCTCTCCACATGCTCAGTTCTGAGAGATAAGTGTGTGTGAAAGCCGTCCTTCACCTAGCTTGTTGGGAACACAAAGTTTCTTTTCAGTTGCAAACTCCACTCCATACATATATATGGGGAGGTACTAGCTCCAACTCGGTTTTACAGTGAAAACTGCAGGAACTTCAAACCGGCACTAGGAAACAGACTGAGAAACCAGAGTAAAAGTTTCTCCTGCAACCCGTTCCCCTCGTGCTAGATGAACGAACGACTCTCCACATGCTCAGTTCTGAGCGATAAGTGTGTGTGAAAGCCGTCCTTCACCTAGCTTGTTGGGAACACAAAGTTTCTTTTCAGTTGCAAACTCCACTCCATACATATATATGGGGAGGTACTAGCTCCAACTCGGTTTTACAGTGAAAACTGCAGGAACTTCAAACCGGCACTAGGAAACAGACTGAGAAACCAGAGTAAATGTTTCTTCTGCAACCCGTTCCCCTTGTGCTAGATGAACGAACGTCTCTCCACATGCTCAGTTCTGAGAGATAAGTGTGTGTGAAAGCCGTACTTCACCTAGCTTGTTGGGAACACAAAGTTACTTTTCAGTTGCAAACTCCACTCCATACATATATATGGGGAGGTACTAGCTCCAACTCGGTTTTACAGTGAAAACTGCAGGAACTTCAAACCGGCACTAGGAAACAGACTGAGAAAGCAGAGTAAAAGTTTCTCCTGCAACCCGTTCCCCTTGTGCTAGATGAACGAACGTCTCTCCACATGCTCAGTTCTGAGAGATAAGTGTGTGTGAAAGCCATCCTTCAACTAGCTTGTTGGGAACACAAAGTTTCTTTTCAGTTGCAAACTCCACTCCCTACATATATATGGGGAGGTACTAGCTCCAACTCGGTTTTACAGTGAAAACGGCAGGAACTTCAAACCGGCACTAGGAAACAGACTGAGAAACCAGAGTAAAAGTTTCTCCTGCAACCCGTTCCCCTTGTGCTAGATGAACGAACGTCTCTCCACATGCTCAGTTCTGAGAGATAAGTGTGTGTGAAAGCCGTCCTTCACCTAGCTTTTTGGGAACACAAAGTTTCTTTTCAGTTGCAAACTCCACTCCATACATATATATGGGGAGGTACTAGCTCCAACTCGGTTTTACAGTGAAAACTGCAGGAACTTCAAACCGGCACTAGGAAACAGACTGAGAAACCAGAGTAAAAGTTTCTCCTGCAACCCGTTCCCCTCGTGCTAGATGAACGAACGTCTCTCCACATGCTCAGTTCTGAGAGATAAGTGTGTGTGAAAGCCGTACTTCACCTATCTTGTTGGGAACACAAAGTTTCTTTTCAGTTGCAAACTCCACTCCATACATATATATGGGGAGGTACTAGCTCCAACTCGGTTTTACAGAGAAAACTGCAGGAACTTCAAACCGGCACTAGGAAACAGACTGAGAAACCAGAGTAAAAGTTTCTCCTGCAACCCGTTCCCCTTGTGCTAGATGAACGAACGTCTCTCCACATGCTCAGTTCTGAGAGATAAGTGTGTGTGAAAGCCGTCCTTCACCTAGCTTGTTGGGAACACAAAGTTTCTTTTCAGTTGCAAACTCCACTCCATACATATATATGGGGAGGTACTAGCTCCAACTCGGTTTTACAGTGAAAACTGCAGGAACTTCAAACCGGCACTAGGAAACAGACTGAGAAACCAGAGTAAAAGTTTCTCCTGCAACCCGTTCCGCTTGTGCTAGATGAACGAACGTCTCTCCACATGCTCAGTTTTGAGAGATAAGTGTGTGTGAAAGCCCTCCTTCACCTAGCTTGTTGGGAACACAAAGTTTCTTTTCAGTTGCAAACTCCACTCCATACATATATATGGGGAGGTACTAGCTCCAACTCGGTTTTACAGTGAAAACTGCAGGAACTTCAAACCGGCACTAGGAAACAGACTGAGAAACCAGAGTAAAAGTTTCTCCTGCAACCCGTTCCCCTTGTGCTAGATGAATGAACATCTCTCCACATGCTCAGTTCTGAGAGATAAGTGTGTGTGAAATCCGTACTTCACCTAGCTTGTTGGGAACACAAAGTTTCTTTTCAGTTGCAAACTCCACTCCATACATATATATGGGGAGGTACTAGCTCCAACTCAGTTTTACAGAGAAAACTGCAGGAACTTCAAACCGGCACTAGGAAACAGACTGAGAAACCAGAGTAAAAGTTCTCCTGCAACCCGTTCCCCTTGTGCTAGATGAACGAACGTCTCTCCAAATGCTCAGTTCTGAGAGATAAGTGTGTGTGAAAGCCGTCCTTCACCTAGCTTGTTGGGAACACAAAGTTTCTTTTCAGTTGCAAACTCCACTCCATACATATATATGGGGAGGTACAAGCTCCAACTCGGTTTTACAGTGAAAACTGCAGGAACTTCAAACCGGCACTAGGAAACAGACTGAGAAACCAGAGTAAAAGTTCTCCTGCAACCCGTTCCCCTTGTGCTAGATGAACGAACGTCTCTCCAAATGCTCAGTTCTGAGAGATAAGTGTGTGTGAAAGCCGTCCTTCACCTAGCTTGTTGGGAACACAAAGTTTCTTTTCAGTTGCAAACTCCACTCCATACATATATATGGGGAGGTACTAGCTCCAACTCGGTTTTACAGTGAAAACTGCAGGAACTTCAAACCGGCACTAGGAAACAGACTGAGAAACGAGAGTAAAAGTTTCTCCTGCAACTCGTTCCCCTTGTGCTAGATGAACGAACGTCCCTCCACATGCTCAGTTCTGAGAGATAAGTGTGTGTGAAAGCCGTCCTTCACCTAGCTTGTTGGGAACAAAAAGTTTCTTTTCTGTTGCAAACTCCACTCCATACATATATATGGGGAGGTACTAGCTCCAACTCGGTTTTACAGTGAAAACTGCAGGAAATTCAAACCGGCACTAGGAAACAGACTGAGAAACCAGAGTAAAAGTTTCTCCTGCAACCCGTTCCCCTCGTGCTAGATGAACGAACGTCTCTCCACATGCTCAGTTCTGAGAGATAAGTGTGTGTGAAAGCCGTACTTCACCTATCTTGTTGGGAACACAAAGTTTCTTTTCAGTTGCAAACTCCACTCCATACATATATATGGGGAGGTACTAGCTCCAACTCGGTTTTACAGAGAAAACTGCAGGAACTTCAAACCGGCACTAGGAAACAGACTGAGAAACCAGAGTAAAAGTTTCTCCTGCAACCCGTTCCCCTTGTGCTAGATGAACGAACGTCTCTCCACATGCTCAGTTCTGAGAGATAAGTGTGTGTGAAAGCCGTCCT
The DNA here is from genome assembly GCF_048773025.1 of Camelus bactrianus. NCBI lineage: Eukaryota > Metazoa > Chordata > Mammalia > Artiodactyla > Camelidae > Camelus > Camelus bactrianus. Next base: position 463,667 of record NW_027413943.1, read on the forward strand.
TCACCTAGCTTGTTGGGAACACAAAGTTTCTTTTCAGTTGCAAACTCCACTCCATACATATATATGGGGAGGTACTAGCTCCAACTCGGTTTTACAGTGAAAACTGCAGGAACTTCAAACCGGCACTAGGAAACAGACTGAGAAACGAGAGTAAAAGTTTCTCCTGCAACTCGTTCCCCTTGTGCTAGATGAACGAACGTCCCTCCACATGCTCAGTTCTGAGAGATAAGTGTGTGTGAAAGCCGTCCTTCACCTAGCTTGTTGGGAACAAAAAGTTTCTTTTCTGTTGCAAACTCCACTCCATACATATATATGGGGAGGTACTAGCTCCAACTCGGTTTTACAGTGAAAACTGCAGGAAATTCAAACCGGCACTAGGAAACAGACTGAGAAACCAGAGTAAAAGTTTCTCCTGCAACCCGTTCCCCTTTTGCTAGATGAACGAACGTCTCTCCACATGCTCAGTTCTGAGAGATAAGTGTGTGTGAAAGCCGTCCTTCAACTAGCTTGTTGGGAACACAAAGTTTCTTTTCAGTTGCAAACTCCACTCCATACATATATATGGGTAGGTACTAGCTCCAACTCGGTTTTACAGTGAAAACTGCAGGAACTTCAAACCGGCACTAGGAAACAGACTGAGAAACCAGAGTAAAAGTTTCTCCTGCAACCCGTTCCCCTTGTGCTAGATGAACGAACGTCTCTCCACATGCTCAGTTCTGAGAGATAAGTGTGTGTGAAAGCCGTCCCTCACCTAGCTTGTTGGGAACACAAAGTTTCTTTTCAGTTGCAAACTCCACTCCATACATATATATGGGGAGGTACTAGCTCCAACTCGGTTTTACAGTGAAAACTGCAGGAACTTCAAACCGGCACTAGGAAACAGACTGACAAAACAGAGTAAAAGTTTCTCCTGCAACCCGTTCCCCATTGTGCTAGATGAACGAACGTCTCTCCACATGCTCAGTTCTGAGAGATAAGTGTGTGTGAAAGCCGTCCTTCACCTAGCTTGTTGGGAACACAAAGTTTCTTTTCAGTTGCAAACTCCACTCCATACATATATATGGGGAGGTACTAGCTCAAACTCGGTTTTACAGTGAAAACTGCAGGAACTTCAAACCGGCATTAGGAAACAGACTGAGAAACCAGAGTAAAAGTTTCTCCTGCAACCCGTTCCCCTTGTGCTAGATGAACGAACGTCTCTCCACATGCTCAGTTCTGAGAGATAAGTGTGTGTGAAAGCCGTCCTTCACCTAGCTTGTTGGGAACACAAAGTTTCTTTTCAGTTGCAAACTCCACTCCATACATATATATGGGGAGGTACTAGCTCCAACTCGGTTTTACAGTTAAAACTGCAGGAACTTCAAACCGGCACTAGGAAACAGACTGAGAAACCAGAGTAAAAGTTTCTCCTGCAACCCGTTCCCCTTGTGCTAGATGAACGAACGTCTCTCCACATGCTCAGTTCTGAGAGATAAGTGTGTGTGAAAGCCGTCCTTCACCTAGCTTGTTGGGAACACAAAGTTTCTTTTCAGTTGCAAACTCCACTCCATACATATATATGGGGAGGTACTAGCTCCAACTCGGTTTTACAGTGAAAACTGCAGGAACTTCAAACCGGCACTAGGAAACAGTCTGAGAAACCAGAGTAAAAGTTTCTCCTGCAAACCGTTCCCCTTGTGCTAGATGAACGAACGTCTCTCCACATGCTCAGTTCTGAGAGATAAGTGTGTGTGAAAGCCGTCCTTCACCTAGCTTGTTGGGAACACAAAGTTTCTTTTCAGTTGCAAACTCCACTCCATACATATATATGGGGAGGTACTAGCTCCAACTCGGTTTTACAGTGAAAACTGCAGGAACTTCAAACCGGCACTAGGAAACAGACTGAGAAACCAGTGTAAAAGTTTCTCCTGCAACCCGTTCCCCTTGTGCTAGATGAACGAAAGTCTCTCCACATGCTCAGTTCTGAGAGATAAGTGTGTGTGAAAGCCGTCCTTCAACTAGCTTGTTGGGAACACAAAGTTTCTTTTCAGTTGCAAACTCCACTCCATACATATATATGGGGAGGTACTAGCTCCAACTCTGTTTAACAGTGAAAACTGCAGGAACTTCAAACCGGCACTAGGAAACAGACTGAGAAACCAGAGTAAAAGTTTCTCCTGCAACCCGTTCCCCTTGTGCTAGATGAACGAACGTCTCTCCACATGTTCAGTTCTGAGAGATAAGTGTGTGTGAAAGCCGTCCTTCACCTAGCTTGTTGGGAACACAAAGTTTCTTTTCAGTTGCAAAATCCACTCCATACATATATATGGGGAGGTACTAGCTCCAACTCGGTTTTACAGTGAAAACTGCAGGAACTTGAAACCGGCACTAGGAAACAGACTGAGAAACCAGAGTAAAAGTTTCTCCTGTAACCCGTTCCCCTTGTGCTAGATGAACGAACGTCTCTCCACATGCTCAGTTCTGAGAGATAAGTGTGTGTGAAAGCCGTCCTTCACCTAGCTTGTTGGGAACACAAAGTTTCTTTTCAGTTGCAAACTCCACTCCATACATATATATGGGGAGGTACTAGCTCCAACTCGGTTTTACAGTGAAAACTGCAGGAACTTCAAACCGGCACTAGGAAACAGACTGAGAAACCAGAGTAAAAGTTTCTCCTGCAACCCGTTCCCCTTGTGCTAGATGAACGAACGTCTCTCCACATGCTCAGTTCTGAGAGATAAGTGTGTGTGAAAGCCGTCCCTCACCTAGCTTGTTGGGAACACAAAGTTTCTTTTCAGTTGCAAACTCCACTCCATACATATATATGGGGAGGTACTAGCTCCAACTCGGTTTTACAGTGAAAACTGCAGGAACTTCAAACCGGCACTAGGAAACAGACTGAGAAAACAGAGTAAAAGTTTCTCCTGCAACCCGTTCCCCTTGTGCTAGATGAACGAACGTCTCTCCACATGCTCAGTTCTGAGAGATAAGTGTGTGTGAAAGCCGTCCTTCACCTAGCTTGTTGGGAACACAAAGTTTCTTTTCAGTTGCAAACTCCACTCCATACATATATATGGGGAGGTACTAGCTCCAACTCGGTTTTACAGTGAAAACTGCAGGAACTTCAAACCGGCACTAGGAAACAGACTGAGAAACCAGAGTAAAAGTTTCTCCTGCAACCCGTTCCCCTTGTGCTAGATGAACGAACGTCTCTCCACATGCTCAGTTCTGAGAGATAAGTGTGTGTGAAAGCCGTACTTCACCTAGCTTGTTGGGAACACAAAGTTTCTTTTCAGTTGCAAACTCCACTCCATACATATATATGGGGAGGTACTAGCTCCAACTCGGTTTTACAGTGAAAACTGCAGGAACTTCAAACCGGCACTAGGAAACAGACTGAGAAACCAGAGTAAAAGTTTCTCCTGCAACCCGTTCCCCTTGTGCTAGATGAACGAACGTCTCTCCACATGCTCAGTTCTGAGAGATAAGTGTGTGTGAAAGCCGTCCTTCACCTAGCTTGTTGGGAACACAAAGTTTCTTTTCAGTTGCAAACTCCACTCCATACATATATATGGGGAGGTACTAGCACCAACTCGGTTTTACAGTGAAAACTGCAGGAACTTCAAACCGGCACTAGGAAACAGACTGAGAAACCAGAGTAAAAGTTTCTCCTGCAAACCGTTCCCCTTGTGCTAGATGAACGAACGTCTCTCCACATGCTCTGTTCTGAGAGATAAGTGTGTGTGAAGCCGTCCTTCACCTAGCTTGTTGGGAACACAAAGTTTCTTTTCAGTTGCAAACTCCACTCCATACATATATATGGGGTGGTACTAGCTCCAACTCGGTTTTACAGTGAAAACTGCAGGAACTTTAAACCGGCACTAGGAAACAGACTGTGAAACCAGAGTAAAAGTTTCTCCTGCAACCCGTTCCCCTTGTGCTAGATGAACGAACGTCTCTCCACATGCTCAGTTCTGAGAGATAAGTGTGTGTGAAAGCCGTCCTTCACCTAGCTTTTTGGGAACACAAAGTTTCTTTTCAGTTGCAAACTCCACTCCATACATATATATGGGGAGGTACTAGCTCCAACTCGGTTTTACAGTGAAAACTGCAGGAAATTCAAACCGGCACTAAGAAACAGACTGAGAAACCAGAGTAAAAGTTTCTCCTGCAACCCGTTCCCCTTGTGCCAGATGAACGAACGTCTCTCCACATGCTCAGTTCTGAGAGATAAGTGTGTGTGAAAGCCGTCCTTCACCTAGCTTGTTGGGAACACAAAGTTACTTTTCAGTTGCAAACTCCACTCCATGCATATATATGGGGAGGTACTAGCTCCAACTCGGTTTTACAGTGAAAACTGCAGGAACTTCAAACCGGCACTAGGAAACAGACTGAGAAACCAGAGTAAAAGTTTCTCCTGCAACCCGTTCCCCTTGTGCTAGATGAACGAACGTCTCTCCACATGCTCAGTTCTGAGAGATAAGTGTGTGTGAAAGCCGTCCTTCAACTAGCTTGTTGGGAACACAAAGTTTCTTTTCAGTTGCAAACTCCACTCCATACATATATATGGGGAGGTACTAGCTCCAACTCGGTTTTACAGTGAAAACTGCAGGAACTTCAAACCGGCACTAGTAAACAGACTGAGAAACCAGAGTAAAAGTTTCTCCTGCAACCCGTTCCCCTTGTGCTAGATGAACGAACGTCTCTCCACATGCTCAGATCTGAGAGATAAGTGTGTGTGAAAGCCGTCCTTCACCTAGCTTGTTGGGAACACAAAGTTTCTTTTCAGTTGCAAACTCCACTCCATACATATATATGGGGAGGTACTAGCTCCAACTCGGTTTTACAGTGAAAACTGCAGGAACTTGAAACCGGCACTAGGAAACAGACTGAGAAACCAGAGTAAAAGTTTCTCCTGCAACCCGTTCCCCTTGTGCTAGATGAACGAACGTCTCTCCACATGCTCAGTTCTGAGAGATAAGTGTGTGTGAAAGCCGTCCCTCACCTAGCTTGTTGGGAACACAAAGTTTCTTTTCAGTTGCAATCTCCACTCCATACATATATATGGGGAGGTACTAGCTCCAACTCGGTTTTACATTGAATACTGCAGGAACTTCAAACCGGCACTAGGAAACAGACTGAGAAACCAGAGTAAAAGTTTCTCCTGCAACCCGTTCCCCTTGTGCTAGATGAACGAACGTCTCTCCACATGCTCAGTTCTGAGAGATAAGTGTGTGTGAAAGCCGTCCTTCACCTAGCTTGTTGGGAACACAAAGTTTCTTTTCAGTTGCAAACTCCACTCCATACATATATATGGGGAGGTACTAGCTCCAACTCGGTTTTACAGTGAAAACTGCAGGAACTTCAAACCGGCACTAGGAAACAGACTGAGAAACCAGAGTAAAAGTTTCTCCTGCAACCCGTTCCCCTTGTGCTAGATGAACGAACGTCTCTCCACATGCTCAGTTCTGAGAGATAAGTGTGTGTGAAAGCCGTCCTTCACCTAGCTTGTTGGGAACACAAAGTTTCTTTTCAGTTGCAAACTCCACTCCATACATATATATGGGGAGGTACTAGCTCCAACTCGGTTTTACAGTGAAAACTGCAGGAACTTCAAACCGGCACTAGGAAACAGACTGAGAAACCAGAGTAAAAGTTTCTCCTGCAACCCGTTCCCCTTGTGCTAGATGAACGAACGTCTCTCCACATGCTCAGTTCTGAGAGATAAGTGTGTGTGAAAGCCGTCCTTCACATAGCTTGTTGGGAACACAAAGTTTCTTTTCAGTTGCAAACTCCACTCCATACATATATATGGGGAGGTACTAGCTCCAACTCGGTTTTACAGTGAAAACTGCAGGAACTTCAAACCGGCACTAGGAAACAGACTGAGAAACCAGAGTAAAAGTTTCTCCTGCAACCCGTTCCCCTTGTGCTAGATGAACGAACGTCTCTCCACATGTTCAGTTCTGAGAGATAAGTGTGTGTGAAAGCCGTCCTTCACCTAGCTTGTTGGGAACACAAAGTTTCTTTTCAGTTGCAAACTCCACTCCATACATATATATGGGGAGGTACTAGCTCCAACTCGGTTTTACAGTGAAAACTGCAGGAACTTGAAACCGGCACTAGGAAACAGACTGAGAAACCAGAGTAAAAGTTTCTCCTGTAACCCGTTCCCCTTGTGCTAGATGAACGAACGTCTCTCCACATGCTCAGTTCTGAGAGATAAGTGTGTGTGAAAGCCGTCCTTCACCTAGCTTGTTGGGAACACAAAGTTTCTTTTCAGTTGCAAACTCCACTCCATACATATATATGGGGAGGTACTAGCTCCAACTCGGTTTTACAGTGAAAACTGCAGGAACTTCAAACCGGCACTAGGAAACAGACTGAGAAACCAGAGTAAAAGTTTCTCCTGCAACCCGTTCCCCTTGTGCTAGATGAACGAACGTCTCTCCACATGCTCAGTTCTGAGAGATAAGTGTGTGTGAAAGCCGTCCCTCACCTAGCTTGTTGGGAACACAAAGTTTCTTTTCAGTTGCAAACTCCACTCCATACATATATATGGGGAGGTACTAGCTCCAACTCGGTTTTACAGTGAAAACTGCAGGAACTTCAAACCGGCACTAGGAAACAGACTGAGAAACCAGAGTAAAAGTTTCTCCTGCAACCCGTTCCCCTTGTGCTAGATGAACGAACGTCTCTCCACATGCTCAGTTCTGAGAGATAAGTGTGTGTGAAAGCCGTCCTTCACCTAGCTTGTTGGGAACACAAAGTTTCTTTTCAGTTGCAAACTCCACTCCATACATATATATGGGGAGGTACTAGCTCCAACTCGGTTTTACAGTGAAAACTGCAGGAACTTCAAACCGGCACTAGGAAACAGACTGAGAAACCAGAGTAAAAGTTTCTCCTGCAACCCGTTCCCCTTGTGCTAGATGAACGAACGTCTCTCCACATGCTCAGTTCTGAGAGATAAGTGTGTGTGAAAGCCGTCCTTCACCTAGCTTGTTGGGAACACAAAGTTTCTTTTCAGTTGCAAACTCCACTCCATACATATATATGGGGAGGTACTAGCACCAACTCGGTTTTACAGTGAAAACTGCAGGAACTTCAAACCGGCACTAGGAAACAGACTGAGAAACCAGAGTAAAAGTTTCTCCTGCAAACCGTTCCCCTTGTGCTAGATGAACGAACGTCTCTCCACATGCTCTGTTCTGAGAGATAAGTGTGTGTGAAGCCGTCCTTCACCTAGCTTGTTGGGAACACAAAGTTTCTTTTCAGTTGCAAACTCCACTCCATACATATATATGGGGTGGTACTAGCTCCAACTCGGTTTTACAGTGAAAACTGCAGGAACTTTAAACCGGCACTAGGAAACAGACTGTGAAACCAGAGTAAAAGTTTCTCCTGCAACCCGTTCCCCTTGTGCTAGATGAACGAACGTCTCTCCACATGCTCAGTTCTGAGAGATAAGTGTGTGTGAAAGCCGTCCTTCACCTAGCTTTTTGGGAACACAAAGTTTCTTTTCAGTTGCAAACTCCACTCCATACATATATATGGGGAGGTACTAGCTCCAACTCGGTTTTACAGTGAAAACTGCAGGAAATTCAAACCGGCACTAAGAAACAGACTGAGAAACCAGAGTAAAAGTTTCTCCTGCAACCCGTTCCCCTTGTGCCAGATGAACGAACGTCTCTCCACATGCTCAGTTCTGAGAGATAAGTGTGTGTGAAAGCCGTCCTTCACCTAGCTTGTTGGGAACACAAAGTTACTTTTCAGTTGCAAACTCCACTCCATGCATATATATGGGGAGGTACTAGCTCCAACTCGGTTTTACAGTGAAAACTGCAGGAACTTCAAACCGGCACTAGGAAACAGACTGAGAAACCAGAGTAAAAGTTTCTCCTGCAACCCGTTCCCCTTGTGCTAGATGAACGAACGTCTCTCCACATGCTCAGTTCTGAGAGATAAGTGTGTGTGAAAGCCGTCCTTCAACTAGCTTGTTGGGAACACAAAGTTTCTTTTCAGTTGCAAACTCCACTCCATACATATATATGGGGAGGTACTAGCTCCAACTCGGTTTTACAGTGAAAACTGCAGGAACTTCAAACCGGCACTAGTAAACAGACTGAGAAACCAGAGTAAAAGTTTCTCCTGCAACCCGTTCCCCTTGTGCTAGATGAACGAACGTCTCTCCACATGCTCAGTTCTGAGAGATAAGTGTGTGTGAAAGCCGTCCTTCACCTAGCTTGTTGGGAACACAAAGTTTCTTTTCAGTTGCAAACTCCACTCCATACATATATATGGGGAGGTACTAGCTCCAACTCGGTTTTACAGTGAAAACTGCAGGAACTTCAAACCGGCACTAGGAAACAGACTGAGAAACCAGAGTAAAAGTTTCTCCTGCAAACCGTTCCCCTTGTGCTAGATGAACGAACGTCTCTCCACGTGCTCTGTTCTGAGAGATAAGTGTGTGTGAAGCCGTCCTTCACCTAGCTTGTTGGGAACACAAAGTTTCTTTTCAGTTGCAAACTCCACTCCATGCATATATATGGGGAGGTACTAGCTCCAACTCGGTTTTACAGTGAAAACTGCAGGAACTTCAAACCGGCACTAGGAAACAGACTGACAAACAGAGTAAAAGTTTCTCCTGCAACCCGTTCCCCATTGTGCTAGATGAACGAACGTCTCTCCACATGCTCAGTTCTGAGAGATAAGTGTGTGTGAAAGCCGTCCTTCACCTAGCTTGTTGGGAACACAAAGTTTCTTTTCAGTTGCAAACTCCACTCCATACATATATATGGGGAGGTACTAGCTCAAACTCGGTTTTACAGTGAAAACTGCAGGAACTTCAAACCGGCACTAGGAAACAGACTGAGAAACCAGAGTAAAAGTTTCTCCTGCAACCCGTTCCCCTTGTGCTAGATGAACGAACGTCTCTCCACATGCTCAGTTCTGAGAGATAAGTGTGTGTGAAAGCCGTCCTTCACCTAGCTTGTTGGGAACACAAAGTTTCTTTTCAGTTGCAAACTCCACTCCATACATATATATGGGGAGGTACTAGCTCCAACTCGGTTTTACAGTGAAAACTGCAGGAACTTCAAACCGGCACTAGGAAACAGACTGAGAAACCAGAGTAAAAGTTTCTCCTGCAACCCGTTCCCCTTGTGCTAGATGAACGAACGTCTCTCCACATGCTCAGTTCTGAGAGATAAGTGTGTGTGAAAGCCGTCCTTCACCTAGCTTGTTGGGAACACAAAGTTTCTTTTCAGTTGCAAACTCCACTCCATACATATATATGGGGAGGTACTAGCTCCAACTCGGTTTTACAGTGAAAACTGCAGGAACTTCAAACCGGCACTAGGAAACAGTCTGAGAAACCAGAGTAAAAGTTTCTCCTGCAAACCGTTCCCCTTGTGCTAGATGAACGAACGTCTCTCCACATGCTCAGTTCTGAGAGATAAGTGTGTGTGAAAGCCGTCCTTCACCTAGCTTGTTGGGAACACAAAGTTTCTTTTCAGTTGCAAACTCCACTCCATACATATATATGGGGAGGTACTAGCTCCAACTCGGTTTTACAGTGAAAACTGCAGGAACTTCAAACCGGCACTAGGAAACAGACTGAGAAACCAGAGTAAAAGTTTCTCCTGCAACCCGTTCCCCTTGTGCTAGATGAACGAACGTCTCTCCACATGCTCAGTTCTGAGAGATAAGTGTGTGTGAAAGCCGTCCCTCACCTAGCTTGTTGGGAACACAAAGTTTCTTTTCAGTTGCAATCTCCACTCCATACATATATATGGGGAGGTACTAGCTCCAACTCGGTTTTACATTGAATACTGCAGGAACTTCAAACCGGCACTAGGAAACAGACTGAGAAACCAGAGTAAAAGTTTCTCCTGCAACCCGTTCCCCTTGTGCTAGATGAACGAACGTCTCTCCACATGCTCAGTTCTGAGAGATAAGTGTGTGTGAAAGCCGTCCTTCACCTAGCTTGTTGGGAACACAAAGTTTCTTTTCAGTTGCAAACTCCACTCCATACATATATATGGGGAGGTACTAGCTCCAACTCGGTTTTACAGTGAAAACTGCAGGAACTTCAAACCGGCACTAGGAAACAGACTGAGAAACCAGAGTAAAAGTTTCTCCTGCAACCCGTTCCCCTTGTGCTAGATGAACGAACGTCTCTCCACATGCTCAGTTCTGAGAGATAAGTGTGTGTGAAAGCCGTCCTTCACCTAGCTTGTTGGGAACACAAAGTTTCTTTTCAGTTGCAAACTCCACTCCATACATATATATGGGGAGGTACTAGCTCCAACTCGGTTTTACAGTGAAAACTGCAGGAACTTCAAACCGGCACTAGGAAACAGACTGAGAAACCAGAGTAAAAGTTTCTCCTGCAACCCGTTCCCCTTGTGCTAGATGAACGAACGTCTCTCCACATGCTCAGTTCTGAGAGATAAGTGTGTGTGAAAGCCGTCCTTCACATAGCTTGTTGGGAACACAAAGTTTCTTTTCAGTTGCAAACTCCACTCCATACATATATATGGGGAGGTACTAGCTCCAACTCGGTTTTACAGTGAAAACTGCAGGAACTTCAAACCGGCACTAGGAAACAGACTGAGAAACCAGAGTAAAAGTTTCTCCTGCAAACCGTTCCCCTTGTGCTAGATGAACGAACGTCTCTCCACATGCTCAGTTCTGAGAGATAAGTGTGTGTGAAGCCGTCCTTCACCTAGCTTGTTGGGAACACAAAGTTTCTTTTCAGTTGCAAACTACACTCCATACATATATATGGGGAGGTACTAGCTCCAACTCGGTTTTACAGTGAAAACTGCAGGAACTTCAAACCGGCACTAGGAAACAGACTGAGAAACCAGAGTAAAAGTTTCTCCTGCAACCCGTTCCCCTTGTGCTAGATGAACGAACGTCTCTCCACATGTTCAGTTCTGAGAGATAAGTGTGTGTGAAAGCCGTCCTTCACCTAGCTTGTTGGGAACACAAAGTTTCTTTTCAGTTGCAAACTCCACTCCATACATATATATGGGGAGGTACTAGCTCCAACTCGGTTTTACAGTGAAAACTGCAGGAACTTGAAACCGGCACTAGGAAACAGACTGAGAAACCAGAGTAAAAGTTTCTCCTGTAACCCGTTCCCCTTGTGCTAGATGAACGAACGTCTCTCCACATGCTCAGTTCTGAGAGATAAGTGTGTGTGAAAGCCGTCCTTCACCTAGCTTGTTGGGAACACAAAGTTTCTTTTCAGTTGCAAACTCCACTCCATACATATATATGGGGAGGTACTAGCTCCAACTCGGTTTTACAGTGAAAACTGCAGGAACTTCAAACCGGCACTAGGAAACAGACTGAGAAACCAGAGTAAAAGTTTCTCCTGCAACCCGTTCCCCTTGTGCTAGATGAACGAACGTCTCTCCACATGCTCAGTTCTGAGAGATAAGTGTGTGTGAAAGCCGTCCCTCACCTAGCTTGTTGGGAACACAAAGTTTCTTTTCAGTTGCAAACTCCACTCCATACATATATATGGGGAGGTACTAGCTCCAACTCGGTTTTACAGTGAAAACTGCAGGAACTTCAAACCGGCACTAGGAAACAGACTGAGAAAACAGAGTAAAAGTTTCTCCTGCAACCCGTTCCCCTTGTGCTAGATGAACGAACGTCTCTCCACATGCTCAGTTCTGAGAGATAAGTGTGTGTGAAAGCCGTCCTTCACCTAGCCTGTTGGGAACACAAAGTTTCTTTTCAGTTGCAAACTCCACTCCATACATATATATGGGGAGGTACTAGCTCCAACTCGGTTTTACAGTGAAAACTGCAGGAACTTCAAACCGGCACTAGGAAACAGACTGAGAAACCAGAGTAAAAGTTTCTCCTGCAACCCGTTCCCCTTGTGCTAGATGAACGAACGTCTCTCCACATGCTCAGTTCTGAGAGATAAGTGTGTGTGAAAGCCGTCCTTCACCTAGCTTGTTGGGAACACAAAGTTTCTTTTCAGTTGCAAACTCCACTCCATACATATATATGGGGAGGTACTAGCTCCAACTCGGTTTTACAGTGAAAACTGCAGGAACTTCAAACCGGCACTAGGAAACAGACTGAGAAACCAGAGTAAAAGTTTCTCCTGCAACCCGTTCCCCTTGTGCTAGATGAACGAACGTCTCTCCACATGCTCAGTTCTGAGAGATAAGTGTGTGTGAAAGCCGTCCTTCACCTAGCTTGTTGGGAACACAAAGTTTCTTTTCAGTTGCAAACTCCACTCCATACATATATATGGGGAGGTACTAGCACCAACTCGGTTTTACAGTGAAAACTGCAGGAACTTCAAACCGGCACTAGGAAACAGACTGAGAAACCAGAGTAAAAGTTTCTCCTGCAAACCGTTCCCCTTGTGCTAGATGAACGAACGTCTCTCCACATGCTCTGTTCTGAGAGATAAGTGTGTGTGAAGCCGTCCTTCACCTAGCTTGTTGGGAACACAAAGTTTCTTTTCAGTTGCAAACTCCACTCCATACATATATATGGGGTGGTACTAGCTCCAACTCGGTTTTACAGTGAAAACTGCAGGAACTTTAAACCGGCACTAGGAAACAGACTGTGAAACCAGAGTAAAAGTTTCTCCTGCAACCCGTTCCCCTTGTGCTAGATGAACGAACGTCTCTCCACATGCTCAGTTCTGAGAGATAAGTGTGTGTGAAAGCCGTCCTTCACCTAGCTTTTTGGGAACACAAAGTTTCTTTTCAGTTGCAAACTCCACTCCATACATATATATGGGGAGGTACTAGCTCCAACTCGGTTTTACAGTGAAAACTGCAGGAAATTCAAACCGGCACTAAGAAACAGACTGAGAAACCAGAGTAAAAGTTTCTCCTGCAACCCGTTCCCCTTGTGCCAGATGAACGAACGTCTCTCCACATGCTCAGTTCTGAGAGATAAGTGTGTGTGAAAGCCGTCCTTCACCTAGCTTGTTGGGAACACAAAGTTACTTTTCAGTTGCAAACTCCACTCCATGCATATATATGGGGAGGTACTAGCTCCAACTCGGTTTTACAGTGAAAACTGCAGGAACTTCAAACCGGCACTAGGAAACAGACTGAGAAACCAGAGTAAAAGTTTCTCCTGCAACCCGTTCCCCTTGTGCTAGATGAACGAACGTCTCTCCACATGCTCAGTTCTGAGAGATAAGTGTGTGTGAAAGCCGTCCTTCAACTAGCTTGTTGGGAACACAAAGTTTCTTTTCAGTTGCAAACTCCACTCCATACATATATATGGGGAGGTACTAGCTCCAACTCGGTTTTACAGTGAAAACTGCAGGAACTTCAAACCGGCACTAGTAAACAGACTGAGAAACCAGAGTAAAAGTTTCTCCTGCAACCCGTTCCCCTTGTGCTAGATGAACGAACGTCTCTCCACATGCTCAGTTCTGAGAGATAACTGTGTGTGAAAGCCGTCCTTCTCCTAGCTTGTTGGGAACACAAAGTTTCTTTTCAGTTGCAAACTCCACTCCATACATATATATGGGGAGGTACTAGCTCCAACTCGGTTTTACAGTGAAAACTGCAGGAACTTCAAACCGGCACTAGGAAACAGACTGAGAAACCAGAGTAAAAGTTTCTCCTGCAAACCGTTCCCCTTGTGCTAGATGAACGAACGTCTCTCCACGTGCTCTGTTCTGAGAGATAAGTGTGTGTGAAGCCGTCCTTCACCTAGCTTGTTGGGAACACAAAGTTTCTTTTCAGTTGCAAACTCCACTCCATACATATATATGGGGTGGTACTAGCTCCAACTCGGTTTTACAGTGAAAACTGCAGGAACTTTAAACCGGCACTAGGAAACAGACTGAGAAACCAGAGTAAAAGTTTCTCCTGCAACCCGTTCCCCTTGTGCTAGATGAACGAACGTCTCTCCACATGCTCAGTTCTGAGAGATAAGTGTGTGTGAAAGCCGTCCTTCACCTAGCTTTTTGGGAACACAAAGTTTCTTTTCAGTTGCAAACTCCACTCCATACATATATATGGGGAGGTACTAGCTCCAACTCGGTTTTACAGTGAAAACTGCAGGAAATTCAAACCGGCACTAAGAAACAGACTGAGAAACCAGAGTAAAAGTTTCTCCTGCAACCTGTTCCCCTTGTGCCAGATGAACGAACGTCTCTCCACATGCTCAGTTCTGAGAGATAAGTGTGTGTGAAAGCCGTCCTTCACCTAGCTTGTTGGGAACACAAAGTTTCTTTTCAGTTGCAAACTCCACTCCATACATATATATGGGGAGGTACTAGCTCCAACTCGGTTTTACAGTGAAAACTGCAGGAACTTCAAACCGGCACTAGGAAACAGACTGAGAAACCAGAGTAAAAGTTTCTCCTGCAACCCGTTCCCCTTGTGCTAGATGAACGAAAGTCTCTCCACATGCTCAGTTCTGAGAGATAAGTGTGTGTGAAAGCCGTCCCTCACCTAGCTTGTTGGGAACACAAAGTTTCTTTTCAGTTGCAAACTCCACTCCATACATATATATGGGGAGGTACTAGCTCCAACTCGGTTTTACAGTGAAAACTGCAGGAACTTCAAACCGGCACTAGGAAACAGACTGAGAAACCAGAGTAAAAGTTTCTCCTGCAACCCGTTCCCCTTGTGCTAGATGAACGAAAGTCTCTCCACATGCTCAGTTCTGAGAGATAAGTGTGTGTGAAAGCCGTCCCTCACCTAGTTTGTTGGGAACACAAAGTTTCTTTTCAGTTGCAAACTCCACTCCATACATATATATGGGGAGGTACTAGCTCCAACTCGGTTTTACAGTGAAAACTGCAGGAACTTCAAACCGGCACTAGGAAACAGACTGAGAAACCAGAGTAAAAGTTTCTCCTGCAACCCGTTCCCCTTGTGCTAGATGAACGAACGTCTCTCCACATGCTCAGTTCTGAGAGATAAGTGTGTGTGAAAGCCGTCCTTCACCTAGCTTGTTGGGAACACAAAGTTTCTTTTCAGTTGCAAACTCCACTCCATACATATAAATGGGGAGGTACTAGCTCCAACTCGGTTTTACAGTGAAAACTGCAGGAACTTCAAACCGGCACTAGGAAACAGACTGAGAAACCAGAGTAAAAGTTTCTCCTGCAACCAGTTCCCCTTGTGCTAAATGAACCAACGTCTCTCCACATGCTCAGTTCTGAGAGATAAGTGTGTGTGAAAGCCGTCCTTCACCTAGCTTGTTGGGAACACAAAGTTTCTTTTCAGTTGCAAACTCCACTCCATACATATATATGGGGTGGTACTAGCTCCAACCAGGTTTTACAGTGAAAACTGCAGGAACTTCAAACCGGCACTAGGAAACAGACTGAGAAACCAGAGTAAAAGTTTCTCCTGCAACCCGTTCCCCTTGTGCTAGATGAACGAAAGTCTCTCCACATGCTCAGTTCTGAGAGATAAGTGTGTGAGAAAGCCGTCCTTCACCTAGCTTGTTGGGAACACAAAGTTTCTTTTCAGTTGCAAACTCCACTCCATACATATATATGGGGAGGTACTAGCTCCAACTCGGTTTTACAGTGAAAACTGCAGGAACTTCAAACCGGCACTAGGAAACAGACTGAGAAACCAGAGTAAAAGTTTCTCCTGCAACCCGTTCCCCTTGTGCTAGATGAACGAACGTCTCTCCACATGCTCAGTTCTGAGAGATAAGTGTGTGTGAAAGCCGTCCTTCACCTAGCTTCTTGGGAACACAAAGTTTCTTTTCAGCTGCAAACTCCACTCCATACATATATATGGGGAGGTACTAGCTCCAACTCGGTTTTACAGTGAAAACTGCAGGAACTTCAAACCGGCACTAGGAAACAGACTGAGAAACCAGAGTAAAAGTTTCTCCTGCAACCCGTTCCCCTTGTGCTAGATGAACGAACGTCTCTCCACATGCTCAGTTCTGAGAGATAAGTGTGTGTGAAAGCCGTCCTTCACCTAGCTTGTTGGGAACACAAAGTTACTTTTCAGTTGCAAACTCCACTCCATACATATATATGGGGAGGTACTAGCTCCAACTCGGTTTTACAGTGAAATCTGCAGGAACTTCAAACCGGCACTAGGAAACAGACTGAGAAATCAGAGTAAAAGTTTCACCTGCAACCCGTTCCCCTTGTGCTAGATGAACGAACGACTCTCCACATGCTCAGTTGTGAGAGATAAGTGTGTGTGAAAGCCGTCCTTCACCTAGCTTGTTGGGAACACAAAGTTTCTTTTCAGTTGCAAACTCCACTCCATACATATATATGGGGAGGTATTTGCTCCAACTCGGTTTTACAGTGAAAACTGCAGGAACTTCAAACCGGCACTAGGAAACAGACTGAGAAACCAGAGTAAAAGTTTCTCCTGCAACCCGTTCCCCTTGTGCTAGATGAACGAACGTCTCTCCACATGCTCAGTTCTGAGAGATAAGTGTGTGTGAAAGCCGTCCCTCACCTAGCTTGTTGGGAACACAAAGTTTCTTTTCAGTTGCAAACTCCACTCCATACATATATATGGGGAGGTACTAGCTCCAACTCGGTTTTACAGTGAAAACTGCAGGAACTTCAAACCGGCACTAGGAAACAGACTGAGAAACCAGAGTAAAAGTTTCTCCTGCAACCCGTTCCCCTTGTGCTAGATGAACGAACGTCTCTCCACATGCTCAGTTCTGAGAGATAAGTGTGTGTGAAAGCCGTCCTTCACCTAGCTTGTTGGGAACACAAAGTTTCTTTTCAGTTGCAAACTCCACTCCATACATATATATGGGGAGGTACTAGCTCCAACTCGGTTTTACAGTGAAAACTGCAGGAACTTCAAACCGGCACTAGGAAACAGACTGAGAAACCAGTGTAAAAGTTTCTCCTGCAACCCGTTCCCCTTGTGCTAGATGAACGAACGTCTCTCCACATGCTCAGTTCTGAGAGATAAGTGTGTGTGAAAGCCGTCCCTCACCTAGCTTGTTGGGAACACAAAGTTTCTTTTCAGTTGCAAACTCCACTCCATACATATATATGGGGAGGTACTAGCTCCAACTCGGTTTTACAGTGAAAACTGCAGGAACTTCAAACCGGCACTAGGAAACAGACTGAGAAACCAGAGTAAATGTTTCTCCTGCAACCCGTTCCCCTTTTGCTAGATGAACGAACGTCTCTCCACATGCTCAGTTCTGAGAGATAAGTGTGTGTGAAAGCCGTCCTTCACCTAGCTTGTTGGGAACACAAAGTTTCTTTTCAGTTGCAAACTCCACTCCATACATATATATGGGGAGGTACTAGCTCCAACTCGGTTTTACAGTGAAAACTGCAGGAACTTCAAACCGGCACTAGGAAACAGACTGAGAAACCAGAGTAAAAGTTTCTCCTGCAACCAGTTCCCCTTGTGCTAGATGAACCAACGTCTCTCCACATGCTCAGTTCTGAGAGATAAGTGTGTGTGAAAGCCGTCCTTCACCTAGCTTGTTGGGAACACAAAGTTTCTTTTCAGTTGCAAACTCCACTCCATACATATATATGGGGTGGTACTAGCTCCAACCAGGTTTTACAGTGAAAACTGCAGGAACTTCAAACCGGCACTAGGAAACAGACTGAGAAACCAGAGTAAAAGTTTCTCCTGCAACCCGTTCCCCTTGTGCTAGATGAACGAACGTCTCTCCACATGCTCAGTTCTGAGAGATAAGTGTGTGTGAAAGCCGTCCTTCAACTAGCTTGTTGGGAACACAAAGTTTCTTTTCAGTTGCAAACTCCACTCCATACATATATATGGGGAGGTACTAGCTCCAACTCGGTTTTACAGTGAAAACTGCAGGAACTTGAAACCGGCACTAGGAAACAGACTGAGAAACCAGAGTAAAAGTTTCTCCTGCAACCCGTTCCCCTTGTGCTAGATGAACGAAAGTCTCTCCACATGCTCAGTTCTGAGAGATAAGTGTGTGTGAAAGCCGTCCCTCACCTAGCTTGTTGGGAACACAAAGTTTCTTTTCAGTTGCAAACTCCACTCCATACATATATATGGGGAGGTACTAGCTCCAACTCGGTTTTACAGTGAAAACTGCAGGAACTTCAAACCGGCACTAGGAAACAGACTGAGAAACCAGAGTAAAAGTTTCTCCTGCAACCCGTTCCCCTTGTGCTAGATGAACGAACGTCTCTCCACATGCTCAGTTCTGAGAGATAAGTGTGTGTGAAAGCCGTCCTTCACCTAGCTTGTTGGGAACACAAAGTTTCTTTTCAGTTGCAAACTCCACTCCATACATATATATGGGGAGGTACTAGCTCCAACTCGGTTTTACAGTGAAAACTGCAGGAACTTCAAACCGGCACTAGGAAACAGACTGAGAAACCAGAGTAAAAGTTTCTCCTGCAACCAGTTCCCCTTGTGCTAGATGAACCAACGTCTCTCCACATGCTCAGTTCTGAGAGATAAGTGTGTGTGAAAGCCGTCCTTCACCTAGCTTGTTGGGAACACAAAGTTTCTTTTCAGTTGCAAACTCCACTCCATACATATATATGGGGTGGTACTAGCTCCAACCAGGTTTTACAGTGAAAACTGCAGGAACTTCAAACCGGCACTAGGAAACAGACTGAGAAACCAGAGTAAAAGTTTCTCCTGCAACCCGTTCCCCTTGTGCTAGATGAACGAACGTCTCTCCACATGCTCAGTTCTGAGAGATAAGTGTGTGTGAAAGCCGTCCTTCAACTAGCTTGTTGGGAACACAAAGTTTCTTTTCAGTTGCAAACTCCACTCCATACATATATATGGGGAGGTACTAGCTCCAACTCGGTTTTACAGTGAAAACTGCAGGAACTTCAAACCGGCACTAGGAAACAGACTGAGAAACCAGAGTAAAAGTTTCTCCTGCAACCCGTTCCCCTTGTGCTAGATGAACGAAAGTCTCTCCACATGCTCAGTTCTGAGAGATAAGTGTGTGTGAAAGCCGTCCCTCACCTAGCTTGTTGGGAACACAAAGTTTCTTTTCAGTTGCAAACTCCACTCCATACATATATATGGGGAGGTACTAGCTCCAACTCGGTTTTACAGTGAAAACTGCAGGAACTTCAAACCGGCACTAGGAAACAGACTGAGAAACCAGAGTAAAAGTTTCTCCTGCAACCCGTTCCCCTTGTGCTAGATGAACGAACGTCTCTCCACATGCTCAGTTCTGAGAGATAAGTGTGTGTGAAAGCCGTCCTTCACCTAGCTTGTTGGGAACACAAAGTTTCTTTTCAGTTGCAAACTCCACTCCATACATATAAATGGGGAGGTACTAGCTCCAACTCGGTTTTACAGTGAAAACTGCAGGAACTTCAAACCGGCACTAGGAAACAGACTGAGAAACCAGAGTAAAAGTTTCTCCTGCAACCAGTTCCCCTTGTGCTAAATGAACCAACGTCTCTCCACATGCTCAGTTCTGAGAGATAAGTGTGTGTGAAAGCCGTCCTTCACCTAGCTTGTTGGGAACACAAAGTTTCTTTTCAGTTGCAAACTCCACTCCATACATATATATGGGGTGGTACTAGCTCCAACCAGGTTTTACAGTGAAAACTGCAGGAACTTCAAACCGGCACTAGGAAACAGACTGAGAAACCAGAGTAAAAGTTTCTCCTGCAACCCGTTCCCCTTGTGCTAGATGAACGAAAGTCTCTCCACATGCTCAGTTCTGAGAGATATGTGTGTGAGAAAGCCGTCCTTCACCTAGCTTGTTGGGAACACAAAGTTTCTTTTCAGTTGCAAACTCCACTCCATACATATATATGGGGAGGTACTAGCTCCAACTCGGTTTTACAGTGAAAACTGCAGGAACTTCAAACCGGCACTAGGAAACAGACTGAGAAACCAGAGTAAAAGTTTCTCCTGCAACCCGTTCCCCTTGTGCTAGATGAACGAACGTCTCTCCACATGCTCAGTTCTGAGAGATAAGTGTGTGTGAAAGCCGTCCTTCACCTAGCTTCTTGGGAACACAAAGTTTCTTTTCAGCTGCAAACTCCACTCCATACATATATATGGGGAGGTACTAGCTCCAACTCGGTTTTACAGTGAAAACTGCAGGAACTTCAAACCGGCACTAGGAAACAGACTGAGAAATCAGAGTAAAAGTTTCACCTGCAACCCGTTCCCCTTGTGCTAGATGAACGAACGACTCTCCACATGCTCAGTTGTGAGAGATAAGTGTGTGTGAAAGCCGTCCTTCACCTAGCTTGTTGGGAACACAAAGTTTCTTTTCAGTTGCAAACTCCACTCCATACATATATATGGGGAGGTATTTGCTCCAACTCGGTTTTACAGTGAAAACTGCAGGAACTTCAAACCGGCACTAGGAAACAGACTGAGAAACCAGAGTAAAAGTTTCTCCTGCAACCCGTTCCCCTTGTGCTAGATGAACGAACGTCTCTCCACATGCTCAGTTCTGAGAGATAAGTGTGTGTGAAAGCCGTCCCTCACCTAGCTTGTTGGGAACACAAAGTTTCTTTTCAGTTGCAAACTCCACTCCATACATATATATGGGGAGGTACTAGCTCCAACTCGGTTTTACAGTGAAAAATGCAGGAACTTCAAACCGGCACTAGGAAACAGACTGAGAAACCAGAGTAAAAGTTTCTCCTGCAACCCGTTCCCCTTGTGCTAGATGAACGAACGTCTCTCCACATGCTCAGTTCTGAGAGATAAGTGTGTGTGAAAGCCGTCCTTCACCTAGCTTGTTGGGAACACAAAGTTTCTTTTCAGTTGCAAACTCCACTCCATACATATATATGGGGAGGTACTAGCTCCAACTCGGTTTTACAGTGAAAACTGCAGGAACTTCAAACCGGCACTAGGAAACAGACTGAGAAACCAGAGTAAAAGTTTCTCCTGCAACCAGTTCCCCTTGTGCTAGATGAACCAACGTCTCTCCACATGCTCAGTTCTGAGAGATAAGTGTGTGTGAAAGCCGTCCTTCACCTAGCTTGTTGGGAACACAAAGTTTCTTTTCAGTTGCAAACTCCACTCCATACATATATATGGGGTGGTACTAGCTCCAACCAGGTTTTACAGTGAAAACTGCAGGAACTTCAAACCGGCACTAGGAAACAGACTGAGAAACCAGAGTAAAAGTTTCTCCTGCAACCCGTTCCCCTTGTGCTAGATGAACGAACGTCTCTCCACATGCTCAGTTCTGAGAGATAAGTGTGTGTGAAAGCCGTCCTTCACCTAGCTTGTTGGGAACACAAAGTTTCTTTTCAGTTGCAAACTCCACTCCATACATATATATGGGGAGGTACTAGCTCCAACTCGGTTTTACAGTGAAAACTGCAGGAACTTCAAACCGGCACTAGGAAACAGACTGAGAAACCAGAGTAAAAGTTTCTCCTGCAACCCGTTCCCCTTGTGCTAGATGAACGAACGTCTCTCCACATGCTCAGTTCTGAGAGATAAGTGTGTGTGAAAGCCGTCCTTCAACTAGCTTGTTGGGAACACAAAGTTTCTTTTCAGTTGCAAACTCCACTCCATACATATATATGGGGAGGTACTAGCTCCAACTCGGTTTTACAGTGAAAACTGCAGGAACTTCAAACCGGCACTAGGAAACAGACTGAGAAACCCGAGTAAAAGTTTCTCCTGCAACCCGTTCCCCTTGTGCTAGATGAACGAACGTCTCTCCACATGCTCAGTTCTGAGAGATAAGTGTGTGTGAAAGCCGTCCTTCACCTAGCTTGTTGGGAACACAAAGTTTCTTTTCAGTTGCAAACTCCACTCCATACATATATATGGGAAGGTACTAGCTCCAACTCGGTTTTACAGTGAAAACTGCAGGAACTTCAAACCGGCACTAGGAAACAGACTGAGAAACCAGAGTAAAAGTTTCTCCTGCAACCCGTTCCCCTTGTGCTAGATGAACGAACGTCTCTCCACATGCTCAGTTCTGAGAGATAAGTGTGTGTGAAAGCCGTTCTTCACCTAGCTTGTTGGGAACACAAAGTTTCTTTTCAGTTGCAAACTCCACTCCATACATATATATGGGGAGGTACTAGCTCCAACTCGGTTTTACAGTGAAAACTGCAGGAACTTCAAACCGGCACTAGGAAACAGACTGAGAAACCAGAGTAAAAGTTTCTCCTGCAACCCGTTCCCCTTGTGCTAGATGAACGAACGTCTCTCCACATGCTCAGTTCTGAGAGATAAGTGTGTGTGAAAGCCGTCCTTCACCTAGCTTGTTGGGAACACAAAGTTTCTTTTCAGTTGCAAACTCCACTCCATACATATATATGGGGAGGTACTAGCTCCAACTCGGTTTTACAGTGAAAACTGCAGGAACTTCAAACCGGCACTAGGAAACAGACTGAGAAACCAGAGTAAAAGTTTCTCCTGCAACCCGTTCCCCTTGTGCTAGATGAACGAACGTCTCTCCACATGCTCAGTTCTGAGAGATAAGTGTGTGTGAAAGCCGTCCTTCACCTAGCTTGTTGGGAACACAAAGTTTCTTTTCAGTTGCAAACTCCACACCATACATATATATGGGGAGGTACTAGCTCCAACTCGGTTTTACAGTGAAAACTGCAGGAACTTCAAACCGGCACTAGGAAACAGACTGAGAAACCAGAGTAAAAGTTTCTCCTGCAACCCGTTCCCCTTGTGCTAGATGAACGAACGTCTCTCCACATGCTCAGTTCTGAGAGATAAGTGTGTGTGAAAGCCGTCCCTCACCTAGCTTGTTGGGAACACAAAGTTTCTTTTCAGTTGCAAACTCCACTCCATACATATATATGGGGAGGTACTAGCTCCAACTCGGTTTTACAGTGAAAACTGCAGGAACTTCAAACCGGCACTAGGAAACAGACTGAGAAACCAGAGTAAAAGTTTCTCCTGCAACCCGTTCCCCTTGTGCTAGATGAACGAACGTCTCTCCACATGCTCAGTTCTGAGAGGTAAGTGTGTGTGAAAGCCGTCCTTCACCTAGCTTGTTGGGAACACAAAGTTTCTTTTCAGTTGCAAACTCCACTCCATACATATATATGGGGAGGTACTAGCTCTAACTCGGTTTTACAGAGAAAACTGCAGGAACTTCAAACCGGCACTAGGAAACAGACTGAGAAACCAGAGTAAAAGTTTCTCCTGCAAACCGTTCCCCTTGTGCTAGATGAACGAACGTCTCTCCACATGCTCAGTTCTGAGAGATAAGTGTGTGTGAAAGCCGTCCTTCACCCAGCTTGTTGGGAACACAAAGTTTCTTTTCAGTTGCAAACTCCACTCCATACATATATATGGGGAGGTACTAGCTCCAACTCGGTTTTACAGTGAAAACTGCAGGAACTTCAAACCGGCACTAGGAAACAGACTGAGAAACCAGAGTAAAAGTTTCTCCTGCAACCCGTTCCCCTTGTGCTAGATGAACGAACATCTCTCCACATGCTCAGTTCTGAGAGATAAGTGTGTGTGAAAGCCGTCCTTCACCTAGCTTGTTGGGAACACAAAGTTTCTTTTCAGTTGCAAACTCCACTCCATACATATATATGGGGAGGTACTAGCTCCAACTCGGTTTTACAGAGAAAACTGCAGGAACTTCAAACCGGCACTAGGAAACAGACTGAGAAACCAGAGTAAAAGTTTCTCCTGCAAACCGTTCCCCTTGTGCTAGATGAACGAACGTCTCTCCACATGCTCAGTTCTGAGAGATAAGTGTGTGTGAAAGCCGTCCTTCACCCAGCTTGTTGGGAACACAAAGTTTCTTTTCAGTTGCAAACTCCACTCCATACATATATATGGGGAGGTACTAGCTCCAACTCGGTTTTACAGTGAAAACTGCAGGAACTTCAAACCGGCACTAGGAAACAGACTGAGAAACCAGAGTAAAAGTTATCCTGCAACCCGTTCCCCTTGTGCTAGATGAACGAACGTCTCTCCAAATGCTCAGTTCTGAGAGATAAGTGTGTGTGAAAGCCGTCCTTCACCTAGCTTGTTGGGAACACAAAGTTTCTTTTCAGTTGCAAACTCCACTCCATACATATATATGGGGAGGTACTAGCTCCAACTCGGTTTTACAGTGAAAACTGCAGGAACTTCAAACCGGCACTAGGAAACAGACTGAGAAACGAGAGTAAAAGTTTCTCCTGCAACCCGTTCCCCTTGTGCTAGATGAACGAACGTCCCTCCACATGCTCAGTTCTGAGAGATAAGTGTGTGTGAAAGCCGTCCTTCACCTATCTTGTTGGGAACACAAAGTTTCTTTTCAGTTGCAAACTCCACTCCATACATATATATGGGGAGGTACTAGCTCCAACTCGGTTTTACAGTGAAAACTGCAGGAACTTCAAACCGGCACTAGGAAACAGACTGAGAAACCAGAGTAAAAGTTTCTCCTGCAACCCGTTCCCCTTTTGCTAGATGAACGAACGTCTCTGCACATGCTCAGTTCTGAGAGATAAGTGTGTGTGAAAGCCGTCCTTCAACTAGCTTGTTGGGAACACAAAGTTTCTTTTCAGTTGCAAACTCCACTCCATACATATATATGGGGAGGTACTAGCTCCAACTCGGTTTTACAGTGAAAACTGCAGGAACTTCAAACCGGCACTAGGAAACAGACTGAGAAACCAGAGTAAAAGTTTCTCCTGCAACCCGTTCCCCTTGTGCTAGATGAACGAACGTCTCTCCACATGCTCAGTTCTGAGAGGTAAGTGTGTGTGAAAGCCGTCCTTCACCTAGCTTGTTGGGAACACAAAGTTTCTTTTCAGTTGCAAACTCCACTCCATACATATATATGGGGAGGTACTAGCTCCAACTCGGTTTTACAGTGAAAACTGCAGGAACTTCAAACCGGCACTAGGAAACAGACTGAGAAACCAGAGTAAAAGTTTCTCCTGCAACCCGTTCCCCTTGTGCTAGATGAACGAACGTCTCTCCACATGCTCAGTTCTGAGAGATAATTGTGTGTGAAAGCCGTCCTTCACCTAGCTTGTTGGGAACACAAAGTTTCTTTTCAGTTGCAAACTCCACTCCATACATATATATGGGGAGGTACTAGCTCCAACTCGGTTTTACAGTGAAAACTGCAGGAACTTCAAACCGGCACTAGGAAACAGACTGAGAAACCAGAGTAAAAGTTTCTTCTGCAACCCGTTCCCCTTGTGCTAGATGAACGAACATCTCTCCACATGCTCAGTTCTGAGAGATAAGTGTGTGTGAAAGCCGTCCTTCACCTAGCTTGTTGGGAACACAAAGTTTCTTTTCAGTTGCAAACTCCACTCCATACATATATATGGGGAGGTACTAGCTCTAACTCGGTTTTACAGAGAAAACTGCAGGAACTTCAAACCGGCACTAGGAAACAGACTGAGAAACCAGAGTAAAAGTTTCTCCTGCAAACCGTTCCCCTTGTGCTAGATGAACGAACGTCTCTCCACATGCTCAGTTCTGAGAGATAAGTGTGTGTGAAAGCCGTCCTTCACCCAGCTTGTTGGGAACACAAAGTTTCTTTTCAGTTGCAAACTCCACTCCATACATATATATGGGGAGGTACTAGCTCCAACTCGGTTTTACAGTGAAAACTGCAGGAACTTCAAACCGGCACTAGGAAACAGACTGAGAAACCAGAGTAAAAGTTTCTCCTGCAACCCGTTCCCCTTGTGCTAGATGAACGAACATCTCTCCACATGCTCAGTTCTGAGAGATAAGTGTGTGTGAAAGCCGTCCTTCACCTAGCTTGTTGGGAACACAAAGTTTCTTTTCAGTTGCAAACTCCACTCCATACATATATATGGGGAGGTACTAGCTCCAACTCGGTTTTACAGAGAAAACTGCAGGAACTTCAAACCGGCACTAGGAAACAGACTGAGAAACCAGAGTAAAAGTTTCTCCTGCAAACCGTTCCCCTTGTGCTAGATGAACGAACGTCTCTCCACATGCTCAGTTCTGAGAGATAAGTGTGTGTGAAAGCCGTCCTTCACCCAGCTTGTTGGGAACACAAAGTTTCTTTTCAGTTGCAAACTCCACTCCATACATATATATGGGGAGGTACTAGCTCCAACTCGGTTTTACAGTGAAAACTGCAGGAACTTCAAACCGGCACTAGGAAACAGACTGAGAAACCAGAGTAAAAGTTATCCTGCAACCCGTTCCCCTTGTGCTAGATGAACGAACGTCTCTCCAAATGCTCAGTTCTGAGAGATAAGTGTGTGTGAAAGCCGTCCTTCACCTAGCTTGTTGGGAACACAAAGTTTCTTTTCAGTTGCAAACTCCACTCCATACATATATATGGGGAGGTACTAGCTCCAACTCGGTTTTACAGTGAAAACTGCAGGAACTTCAAACCGGCACTAGGAAACAGACTGAGAAACGAGAGTAAAAGTTTCTCCTGCAACCCGTTCCCCTTGTGCTAGATGAACGAACGTCCCTCCACATGCTCAGTTCTGAGAGATAAGTGTGTGTGAAAGCCTTCCTTCACCTAGCTTGTTGGGAACACAAAGTTTCTTTTCAGTTGCAAACTCCACTCCATACATATATATGGGGAGGTACTAGCTCCAACTCGGTTTTACAGTGAAAACTGCAGGAACTTCAAACCGGCACTAGGAAACAGACTGAGAAACCAGAGTAAAAGTTTCTCCTGCAACCCGTTCCCCTTTTGCTAGATGAACGAACGTCTCTGCACATGCTCAGTTCTGAGAGATAAGTGTGTGTGAAAGCCGTCCTTCAACTAGCTTGTTGGGAACACAAAGTTTCTTTTCAGTTGCAAACTCCACTCCATACATATATATGGGGAGGTACTAGCTCCAACTCGGTTTTACAGTGAAAACTGCAGGAACTTCAAACCGGCACTAGGAAACAGACTGAGAAACCAGAGTAAAAGTTTCTCCTGCAACCCGTTCCCCTTGTGCTAGATGAACGAAAGTCTCTCCACATGCTCAGTTCTGAGAGATAAGTGTGTGTGAAAGCCGTCCTTCACCTAGCTTGTTGGGAACACAAAGTTTCTTTTCAGTTGCAAACTCCACTCCATACATATATATGGGGAAGTACTAGCTCCAACTCGGTTTTACAGTGAAAACTGCAGGAACTTCAAACCGGCAATAGGAAACAGACTGAGAAACCAGAGTAAAAGTTTCTCCTGCAACCCGTTCCCCTTGTGCTAGATGAACGAACGTCTCTCCACATGCTCAGTTCTGAGAGATAAGTGTGTGTGAAAGCCGTACTTCACCTAGCTTGTTGGGAACACAAAGTTTCTTTTCAGTTGCAAACTCCACTCCATACATATATATGGGGAGGTACTAGCTCCAACTCGGTTTTACAGTGAAAACTGCAGGAACTTCAAACCGGCACTAGGAAACAGACTGAGAAACCAGAGTAAAAGTTTCTCCTGCAACCCGTTCCCCTTGTGCTAGATGAACGAACGTCTCTCCACATGCTCAGTTCTGAGAGATAAGTGTGTGTGAAAGCCGTCCTTCACCCAGCTTCTTGGGAACACAAAGTTTCTTTTCAGTTGCAAACTCCACTCCATACATATATATGGGGAGGTACTAGCTCCAACTCGGTTTTACAGTGAAAACTGCAGGAACTTCAAACCGGCACTAGGAAACAGACTGAGAAACCAGAGTAAAAGTTTCTCCTGCAACCCGTTCCCCTTGTGCTAGATGAACGAACGTCTCTCCACATGCTCATTTCTGAGAGATAAGTGTGTGTGAAAGCCGTCCCTCACCTAGCTTGTTGGGAACACAAAGTTTCTTTTCAGTTGCAAACTCCACTCCATACATATATATGGGGAGGTACTAGCTCCAACTCGGTTTTACAGTGAAAACTGCAGGAACTTCAAACCGGCACTAGGAAACAGACTGAGAAACCAGAGTAAAAGTTTCTCCTGCAACCCGTTCCCCTTGTGCTAGATGAACGAAAGTCTCTCCACATGCTCAGTTCTGAGAGATAAGTGTGTGTGAAAGCCGTCCTTCACCTAGCTTGTTGGGAACACAAAGTTTCTTTTCAGTTGCAAACTCCACTCCATACATATATATGGGGAGGTACTAGCTCCAACTCGGTTTTACAGTGAAAACTGCAGGAACTTCAAACCGGCACTAGGAAACAGACTGAGAAACCAGAGTAAAAGTTTCTCCTGCAACCCGTTCCCCTTGTGCTAGATGAACGAACGTCTCTCCACATGCTCAGTTCTGAGAGATAAGTGTGTGTGAAAGCCGTCCTTCACCTAGCTTGTTGGGAACACAAAGTTTCTTTTCAGTTGCAAACTCCACTCCATACATATATATGGGGAGGTACTAGCTCCAACTCGGTTTTACAGTGAAAACTGCAGGAACTTCAAACCGGCACTAGGAAACAGACTGAGAAACCAGAGTAAAAGTTTCTCCTGCAACCCGTTCACCTTGTGCTAGATGAACGAACGTCTCTCCTCATGCTCAGTTCTGAGAGATAAGTGTGTGTGAAAGCCGTCCTTCACCTAGCTTGTTGGGAACACAAAGTTTCTTTTCAGTTGCAAACTCCACTCCATACATATATATGGGGAGGTACTAGCTCCAACTCGGTTTTACAGTGAAAACTGCAGGAACTTCAAATCGGCACTAGGAAACAGACTGAGAAACCAGAGTAAAAGTTTCTCCTGCAACCCGTTCCCCTTGTGCTAGATGAACGAACGTCTCTCCACATGCTCAGTTCTGAGAGATAAGTGTGTGTGAAAGCCGTCCTTCACCCAGCTTGTTGGGAACACAAAGTTTCTTTTCAGTTGCAAACTCCACTCCATACATATATATGGGGAGGTACTAGCTCCAACTCGGTTTTACAGTGAAAACTGCAGGAACTTCAAACCGGCACTAGGAAACAGACTGAGAAACCAGAGTAAAAGTTCTCCTGCAACCCGTTCCCCTTGTGCTAGATGAACGAACGTCTCTCCACATGCTCAGTTCTGAGAGATAAGTGTGTGTGAAAGCCGTCCCTCACCTAGCTTGTTGGGAACACAAAGTTTCTTTTCAGTTGCAAACTCCACTCCATACATATATATGGGGAGGTACTAGCTCCAACTCGGTTTTACAGTGAAAACTGCAGGAACTTCAAACCGGCACTAGGAAACAGACTGAGAAACCAGAGTAAAAGTTTCTCCTGCAACCCGTTCCCCTTGTGCTAGATGAACGAACGTCTCTCCACATGCTCAGTTCTGAGAGATAAGTGTGTGTGAAAGCCGTCCTTCACCCAGCTTGTTGGGAACACAAAGTTTCTTTTCAGTTGCAAACTCCACTCCATACATATATATGGGGAGGTACTAGCTCCAACTCGGTTTTACAGTGAAAACTGCAGGAACTTCAAACCGGCACTAGGAAACAGACTGAGAAACCAGAGTAAAAGTTTCTCCTGCAACCCGTTCCCCTTGTGCTAGATGAACGAACGTCTCTCCACATGCTCAGTTCTGAGAGATAAGTGTGTGTGAAAGCCGTCCTTCACCTAGCTTGTTGGGAACACAAAGTTACTTTTCAGTTGCAAACTCCACTCCATACATATATATGGGGAGGTACTAGCTCCAACTCGGTTTTACAGTGAAAACTGCAGGAACTTCAAACCGGCACTAGGAAACAGACTGAGAAACCAGAGTAAAAGTTCTCCTGCAACCCGTTCCCCTTGTGCTAGATGAACGAACGTCTCTCCAAATGCTCAGTTCTGAGAGATAAGTGTGTGTGAAAGCCGTCCTTCACCTAGCTTGTTGGGAACACAAAGTTTCTTTTCAGTTGCAAACTCCACTCCATACATATATATGGGGAGGTACTAGCTCCAACTCGGTTTTACAGTGAAAACTGCAGGAACTTCAAACCGGCACTAGGAAACAGACTGAGAAACGAGAGTAAAAGTTTCTCCTGCAACCCGTTCCCCTTGTGCTAGATGAACGAACGTCCCTCCACATGCTCAGTTCTGAGAGATAAGTGTGTGTGAAAGCCGTCCTTCACCTAGCTTGTTGGGAACAAAAAGTTTCTTTTCAGTTGCAAACTCCACTCCATACATATATATGGGGAGGTACTAGCTCCAACTCGGTTTTACAGTGAAAACTGCAGGAACTTCAAACCGGCACTAGGAAACAGACTGAGAAACCAGAGTAAAAGTTTCTCCTGCAACCCGTTCCCCTTTTGCTAGATGAACGAACGTCTCTCCAC
This sequence comes from Camelus bactrianus, assembly GCF_048773025.1. Taxonomy (NCBI): domain Eukaryota; kingdom Metazoa; phylum Chordata; class Mammalia; order Artiodactyla; family Camelidae; genus Camelus; species Camelus bactrianus. Next base: position 493,746 of record NW_027413943.1, read on the forward strand.
ATGCTCAGTTCTGAGAGATAAGTGTGTGTGAAAGCCATTCTTCAACTAGCTTGTTGGGAACACAAAGTTTCTTTTCAGTTGCAAACTCCACTCCATACATATATATGGGGAGGTACTAGCTCCAACTCGGTTTTACAGTGAAAACTGCAGGAACTTCAAACCGGCACTAGGAAACAGACTGAGAAACCAGAGTAAAAGTTTCTCCTGCAACCCGTTCCCCTTGTGCTAGATGAACGAAAGTCTCTCCACATGCTCAGTTCTGAGAGATAAGTGTGTGTGAAAGCCGTCCTTCACCTAGCTTGTTGGGAACACAAAGTTTCTTTTCAGTTGCAAACTCCACTCCATACATATATATGGGGAGGTACTAGCTCCAACTCGGTTTTACAGTGAAAACTGCAGGAACTTCAAACCGGCACTAGGAAACAGACTGAGAAACCAGAGTAAAAGTTTCTCCTGCAACCCGTTCCCCTTGTGCTAGATGAACGAACGTCTCTCCACATGCTCAGTTCTGAGAGATAAGTGTGTGTGAAAGCCGTCCTTCACCTAGCTTGTTGGGAACACAAAGTTTCTTTTCAGTTGCAAACTCCACTCCATACATATATATGGGGAGGTACTAGCTCCAACTCGGTTTTACAGTGAAAACTGCAGGAACTTCAAACCGGCACTAGGAAACAGACTGAGAAACCAGAGTAAAAGTTTCTCCTGCAACCCGTTCCCCTTGTGCTAGATGAACGAAAGTCTCTCCACATGCTCAGTTCTGAGAGATAAGTGTGTGTGAAAGCCGTCCTTCAACTAGCTTGTTGGGAACACAAAGTTTCTTTTCAGTTGCAAACTCCACTCCATACATATATATGGGGAGGTACTAGCTCCAACTCGGTTTTACAGTGAAAACTGCAGGAACTTCAAACCGGCACTAGGAAACAGACTGAGAAACCAGAGTAAAAGTTTCTCCTGCAACCCGTTCCCCTTGTGCTAGATGAACGAACGTCTCTCCACATGCTCAGATCTGAGAGATAAGTGTGTGTGAAAGCCGTCCTTCACCTAGCTTGTTGGGAACACAAAGTTTCTTTTCAGTTGCAAACTCCACTCCATACATATATATGGGGAGGTACTAGCTCCAACTCGGTTTTACAGTGAAAACTGCAGGAACTTCAAACCGGCACTAGGAAACAGACTGAGAAACCAGAGTAAAAGTTTCCCCTGCAACCCGTTCCCCTTGTGCTAGATGAACGAACGTCTCTCCACATACTCAGTTCTGAGAGATAAGTGTGTGTGAAAGCCGTCCCTCAACTAGCTTGTTGGGAACACAAAGTTTCTTTTCAGTTGCAAACTCCACTCCATACATATATATGGGGAGGTACTAGCTCCAACTCGGTTTTACAGTGAAAACTGCAGGAACTTCAAACCGGCACTAGGAAACAGACTGAGAAAACAGAGTAAAAGTTACTCCTGCAACCCGTTCCCCTTGTGCTAGATGAACGAACGTCTCTCCACATGCTCAGTTCTGAGAGATAAGTGTGTGTGAAAGCCGTCCTTCACCTAGCTTGTTGGGAACACAAAGTTTCTTTTCAGTTGCAAACTCCACTCCATACATATATATGGGGAGGTACTAGCTCCAACTCGGTTTTACAGTGAAAACTGCAGGAACTTCAAACCGGCACTAGGAAACAGACTGAGAAACCAGAGTAAAAGTTTCTCCTGCAACCCGTTCCCCTTGTGCTACATGAACGAACGTCTCTCCACATGCTCAGTTCTGAGAGATAAGTGTGTGTGAAAGCCGTCCTTCACCTAGCTTGTTGGGAACACAAAGTTTATTTTCAGTTGCAAACTCCACTCCATACATATATATGGGGAGGTACTAGCTCCAACTCGGTTTTACAGTGAAAACTGCAGGAACTTCAAACCGGCACTAGGAAACAGACTGAGAAACCAGAGTAAAAGTTTCTCCTGCAACCCGTTCCCCTTGTGCTAGATGAACGAACATCTCTCCACATGCTCAGTTCTGAGAGATAAGTGTGTGTGAAAGCCGTCCTTCACCTAGCTTGTTGGGAACACAAAGTTTCTTTTCAGTTGCAAACTCCACTCCATACATATATATGGGGAGGTACTAGCTCCAACTCGGTTTTACAGTGAAAACTGCAGGAACTTCAAACCGGCACTAGGAAACAGACTGAGAAACCAGAGTAAAAGTTTCTCCTGCAACCCGTTCCCCTTGTGCTAGATGAACGAACGTCTCTCCACATGCTCAGTTCTGAGAGATAAGTGTGTGTGAAAGCCGTCCTTCACCTAGCTTGTTGGGAACACAAAGTTTCTTTTCAGTTGCAAACTCCACTCCATACATATATATGGGGAGGTACTAGCTCCAACTCGGTTTTACAGTGAAAACTGCAGGAACTTCAAACCGGCACTAGGAAACAGACTGAGAAACCAGAGTAAAAGTTTCTCCTGCAAACCGTTCTCCTTGTGCTAGATGAACGAACGTCTCTCCACATGCTCAGTTCTGAGAGATAAGTGTGTGTGAAAGCCGTCCTTCACCTAGCTTGTTGGGAACACAAAGTTTCTTTTCAGTTGCAAACTCCACTCCATACATATATATGGGGAGGTACTAGCTCCAACTCGGTTTTACAGTGAAAACTGCAGGAACTTCAAACCGGCACTAGGAAACAGACTGAGAAACCAGAGTAAAAGTTTCTCCTGCAACCCGTTCCCCTTGTGCTAGATGAACGAACGTCTCTCCACATGCTCAGTTCTGAGAGATAAGTGTGTGTGAAAGCCGTCCTTCACCTAGCATGTTGGGAACACAAAGTTTCTTTTCAGTTGCAAACTCCACTCCATACATATATATGGGGAGGTACTAGCTCCAACTCGGTTTTAGAGTGAAAACTGCAGGAACTTCAAACCGGCACTAGGAAACAGACTGAGAAACCAGAGTAAAAGTTTCTCCTGCAACCCGTTCCCTTTGTGCTAGATGAACGAAAGTATCTCCACATGCTCAGTTCTGAGAGATAAGTGTGTGTGAAAGCCGTCCTTCACCTAGCTTGTTGGGAACACAAAGTTTCTTTTCAGTTGCAAACTCCACTCCATACATATATATGGGGAGGTACTAGCTCCAACTCGGTTTTACAGTGAAAACTGCAGGAACTTCAAACCGGCACTAGGAAACAGACTGAGAAACCAGAGTAAAAGTTTCTCCTGCAACCCGTTCCCCTTGTGCTAGATGAACGAACGTCTCTCCACATGCTCAGTTCTGAGAGATAAGTGTGTGTGAAAGCCGTACTTCACCTAGCTTGTTGGGAACACAAAGTTTCTTTTCAGTTGCAAACTCCACTCCATACATATATATGGGGAGGTACTAGCTCCAACTCGGTTTTACAGTGAAAACTGCAGGAACTTCAAACTGGCACTAGGAAACAGACTGAGAAACCAGAGTAAAAGTTTCTCCTGCAACCCGTTCCCCTTGTGCTAGATGAACGAACGTCTCTCCACATGCTCAGTTCTGAGAGATAAGTGTGTGTGAAAGCCGTCCTTCACCTAGCTTGTTGGGAACACAAAGTTTCTTTTCAGTTGCAAACTCCACTCCATACATATATATGGGGAGGTACTAGCTCCAACTCGGTTTTACAGTGAAAACTGCAGGAACTTCAAACCGGCACTAGGAAACAGACTGAGAAACCAGAGTAAAAGTTTCTCCTGCAACCCGTTCCCCTTGTGCTAGATGAACGAACGTCTCTCCACATGCTCAGATCTGAGAGATATGTGTGTGTGAAAGCCGTCCTTCACCTAGCTTGTTGGGAACACAAAGTTTCTTTTCAGTTGCAAACTCCACTCCATACATATATATGGGGAGGTACTAGCTCCAACTCGGTTTTACAGTGAAAACTGCAGGAACTTCAAACCGGCACTAGGAAACAGACTGAGAAACCAGAGTAAAAGTTTCTCCTGCAACCCGTTCCCCTTGTGCTAGATGAACGAACGTCTCTCCACATGCTCAGTTGTGAGAGATAAGTGTGTGTGAAAGCCGTCCTTCACCTAGCTTGTTGGGAACACAAAGTTTCTTTTCAGTTGCAAACTCCACTCCATACATATATATGGGGAGGTACTAGCTCCAACTCGGTTTTACAGTGAAAACTGCAGGAACTTCAAACCGGCACTAGGAAACAGACTGAGAAACCAGAGTAAAAGTTTCTCCTGCAACCCGTTCCCCTTGTGCTAGATGAACGAACGTCTCTCCACATGCTCAGTTCTGAGAGATAAGTGTGTGTGAAAGCCGTACTTCACCTAGCTTGTTGGGAACACAAAGTTTCTTTTCAGTTGCAAACTCCACTCCATACATATATATGGGGAGGTACAAGCTCCAACTCGGTTTTACAGTGAAAACTGCAGGAACTTCAAACCGGCACTAGGAAACAGACTGAGAAACCAGAGTAAAAGTTTCTCCTGCAACCCGTTCCCCTTGTGCTAGATGAACGAAAGTCTCTCCACATGCTCAGTTCTGAGAGATAAGTGTGTGTGAAAGCCGTCCTTCACCTAGCTTGTTGGGAACACAAAGTTTCTTTTCAGTTGCAAACTCCACTCCATACATATATATGGGGAGGTACTAGCTCCAACTCGGTTTTACAGTGAAAACTGCAGGAACTTCAAACCGGCACTAGGAAACAGACTGAGAAACCAGAGTAAAAGTTTCTCCTGCAACCCGTTCCCCTTGTGCTAGATGAACGAACGTCTCTCCACATGCTCAGATCTGAGAGATAAGTGTGTGTGAAAGCCGTCCTTCACCTAGCTTGTTGGGAACACAAAGTTTCTTTTCAGTTGCAAACTCCACTCCATACATATATATGGGGAGGTACTAGCTCCAACTCGGTTTTACAGTGAAAACTGCAGGAACTTCAAACCGGCACTAGGAAACAGACTGAGAAACCAGAGTAAAAGTTTCTCCTGCAACCCGTTCCCCTTGTGCTAGATGAACGAACGTCTCTCCACATACTCAGTTCTGAGAGATAAGTGTGTGTGAAAGCCGTCCCTCACCTAGCTTGTTGGGAACACAAAGTTTCTTTTCAGTTGCAAACTCCACTCCATACATATATATGGGGAGGTACTAGCTCCAACTCGGTTTTACAGTGAAAACTGCAGGAACTTCAAACCGGCACTAGGAAACACACTGAGAAAACAGAGTAAAAGTTTCTCCTGCAACCCGTTCCCCTTGTGCTAGATGAACGAACGTCTCTCCACATGCTCAGTTCTGAGAGATAAGTGTGTGTGAAAGCCGTCCTTCACCTAGCTTGTTGGGAACACAAAGTTTCTTTTCAGTTGCAAACTCCACTCCATACATATATATGGGGAGGTACTAGCTCCAACTCGGTTTTACAGTGAAAACTGCAGGAACTTCAAACCGGCACTAGGAAACAGACTGAGAAACCAGAGTAAAAGTTTCTCCTGCAACCCGTTCCCCTTGTGCTAGATGAACGAACGTCTCTCCACATGCTCAGTTCTGAGAGATAAGTGTGTGTGAAAGCCGTCCTTCACCTAGCTTGTTGGGAACACAAAGTTTCTTTTCAGTTGCAAACTCCACTCCATACATATATATGGGGAGGTACTAGCTCCAACTCGGTTTTACAGTGAAAACTGCAGGAACTTCAAACCGGCACTAGGAAACAGACTGAGAAACCAGAGTAAAAGTTCTCCTGCAACCCGTTCCCCTTGTGCTAGATGAACGAACGTCTCTCCAAATGCTCAGTTCTGAGAGATAAGTGTGTGTGAAAGCCGTCCTTCACCTAGCTTGTTGGGAACACAAAGTTTCTTTTCAGTTGCAAACTCCACTCCATACATATATATGGGGAGGTACTAGCTCCAACTCGGTTTTACAGTGAAAACTGCAGGAACTTCAAACCGGCACTAGGAAACAGACTGAGAAACGAGAGTAAAAGTTTCTCCTGCAACCCGTTCCCCTTGTGCTAGATGAACGAACGTCCCTCCACATGCTCAGTTCTGAGAGATAAGTGTGTGTGAAAGCCGTCCTTCACCTAGCTTGTTGGGAACAAAAAGTTTCTTTTCAGTTGCAAACTCCACTCCATACATATATATGGGGAGGTACTAGCTCCAACTCGGTTTTACAGTGAAAACTGCAGGAACTTCAAACCGGCACTAGGAAACAGACTGAGAAACCAGAGTAAAAGTTTCTCCTGCAACCCGTTCCCCTTTTGCTAGATGAACGAACGTCTCTCCACATGCTCAGTTCTGAGAGATAAGTGTGTGTGAAAGCCATTCTTCAACTAGCTTGTTGGGAACACAAAGTTTCTTTTCAGTTGCAAACTCCACTCCATACATATATATGGGGAGGTACTAGCTCCAACTCGGTTTTACAGTGAAAACTGCAGGAACTTCAAACCGGCACTAGGAAACAGACTGAGAAACCAGAGTAAAAGTTTCTCCTGCAACCCGTTCCCCTTGTGCTAGATGAACGAAAGTCTCTCCACATGCTCAGTTCTGAGAGATAAGTGTGTGTGAAAGCCGTCCTTCACCTAGCTTGTTGGGAACACAAAGTTTCTTTTCAGTTGCAAACTCCACTCCATACATATATATGGGGAGGTACTAGCTCCAACTCGGTTTTACAGTGAAAACTGCAGGAACTTCAAACCGGCACTAGGAAACAGACTGAGAAACCAGAGTAAAAGTTTCTCCTGCAACCCGTTCCCCTTGTGCTAGATGAACGAACGTCTCTCCACATGCTCAGTTCTGAGAGATAAGTGTGTGTGAAAGCCGTCCTTCACCTAGCTTGTTGGGAACACAAAGTTTCTTTTCAGTTGCAAACTCCACTCCATACATATATATGGGGAGGTACTAGCTCCAACTCGGTTTTACAGTGAAAACTGCAGGAACTTCAAACCGGCACTAGGAAACAGACTGAGAAACCAGAGTAAAAGTTTCTCCTGCAACCCGTTCCCCTTGTGCTAGATGAACGAACGTCTCTCCACATGCTCAGATCTGAGAGATAAGTGTGTGTGAAAGCCGTCCTTCACCTAGCTTGTTGGGAACACAAAGTTTCTTTTCAGTTGCAAACTCCACTCCATACATATATATGGGGAGGTACTAGCTCCAACTCGGTTTTACAGTGAAAACTGCAGGAACTTCAAACCGGCACTAGGAAACAGACTGAGAAACCAGAGTAAAAGTTTCTCCTGCAACCCGTTCCCCTTGTGCTAGATGAACGAACGTCTCTCCACATACTCAGTTCTGAGAGATAAGTGTGTGTGAAAGCCGTCCCTCAACTAGCTTGTTGGGAACACAAAGTTTCTTTTCAGTTGCAAACTCCACTCCATACATATATATGGGGAGGTACTAGCTCCAACTCGGTTTTACAGTGAAAACTGCAGGAACTTCAAACCGGCACTAGGAAACAGACTGAGAAACCAGAGTAAAAGTTACTCCTGCAACCCGTTCCCCTTGTGCTAGATGAACGAACGTCTCTCCACATGCTCAGTTCTGAGAGATAAGTGTGTGTGAAAGCCGTCCTTCACCTAGCTTGTTGGGAACACAAAGTTTCTTTTCAGTTGCAAACTCCACTCCATACATATATATGGGGAGGTACTAGCTCCAACTCGGTTTTACAGTGAAAACTGCAGGAACTTCAAACCGGCACTAGGAAACAGACTGAGAAACCAGAGTAAAAGTTTCTCCTGCAACCCGTTCCCCTTGTGCTACTTGAACGAACGTCTCTCCACATGCTCAGTTCTGAGAGATAAGTGTGTGTGAAAGCCGTCCTTCACCTAGCTTGTTGGGAACACAAAGTTTATTTTCAGTTGCAAACTCCACTCCATACATATATATGGGGAGGTACTAGCTCCAACTCGGTTTTACAGTGAAAACTGCAGGAACTTCAAACCGGCACTAGGAAACAGACTGAGAAACCAGAGTAAAAGTTTCTCCTGCAACCCGTTCCCCTTGTGCTAGATGAACGAACATCTCTCCACATGCTCAGTTCTGAGAGATAAGTGTGTGTGAAAGCCGTCCTTCACCTAGCTTGTTGGGAACACAAAGTTTCTTTTCAGTTGCAAACTCCACTCCATACATATATATGGGGAGGTACTAGCTCCAACTCGGTTTTACAGTGAAAACTGCAGGAACTTCAAACCGGCACTAGGAAACAGACTGAGAAACCAGAGTAAAAGTTTCTCCTGCAACCCGTTCCCCTTGTGCTAGATGAACGAACGTCTCTCCACATGCTCAGTTCTGAGAGATAAGTGTGTGTGAAAGCCGTCCTTCACCTAGCTTGTTGGGAACACAAAGTTTCTTTTCAGTTGCAAACTCCACTCCATACATATATATGGGGAGGTACTAGCTCCAACTCGGTTTTACAGTGAAAACTGCAGGAACTTCAAACCGGCACTAGGAAACAGACTGAGAAACCAGAGTAAAAGTTTCTCCTGCAAACCGTTCTCCTTGTGCTAGATGAACGAACGTCTCTCCACATGCTCAGTTCTGAGAGATAAGTGTGTGTGAAAGCCGTCCTTCACCTAGCTTGTTGGGAACACAAAGTTTCTTTTCAGTTGCAAACTCCACTCCATACATATATATGGGGAGGTACTAGCTCCAACTCGGTTTTACAGTGAAAACTGCAGGAACTTCAAACCGGCACTAGGAAACAGACTGAGAAACCAGAGTAAAAGTTTCTCCTGCAACCCGTTCCCCTTGTGCTAGATGAACGAACGTCTCTCCACATGCTCAGTTCTGAGAGATAAGTGTGTGTGAAAGCCGTCCTTCACCTAGCATGTTGGGAACACAAAGTTTCTTTTCAGTTGCAAACTCCACTCCATACATATATATGGGGAGGTACTAGCTCCAACTCGGTTTTACAGTGAAAACTGCAGGAACTTCAAACCGGCACTAGGAAACAGACTGAGAAACCAGAGTAAAAGTTTCTCCTGCAACCCGTTCCCTTTGTGCTAGATGAACGAAAGTATCTCCACATGCTCAGTTCTGAGAGATAAGTGTGTGTGAAAGCCGTCCTTCACCTAGCTTGTTGGGAACACAAAGTTTCTTTTCAGTTGCAAACTCCACTCCATACATATATATGGGGAGGTACAAGCTCCAACTCGGTTTTACAGTGAAAACTGCAGGAACTTCAAACCGGCACTAGGAAACAGACTGAGAAACCAGAGTAAAAGTTTCTCCTGCAACCCGTTCCCCTTGTGCTAGATGAACGAACGTCTCTCCACATGCTCAGTTCTGAGAGATAAGTGTGTGTGAAAGCCGTACTTCACCTAGCTTGTTGGGAACACAAAGTTTCTTTTCAGTTGCAAACTCCACTCCATACATATATATGGGGAGGTACTAGCTCCAACTCGGTTTTACAGTGAAAACTGCAGGAACTTCAAACTGGCACTAGGAAACAGACTGAGAAACCAGAGTAAAAGTTTCTCCTGCAACCCGTTCCCCTTGTGCTAGATGAACGAACGTCTCTCCACATGCTCAGTTCTGAGAGATAAGTGTGTGTGAAAGCCGTCCTTCACCTAGCTTGTTGGGAACACAAAGTTTCTTTTCAGTTGCAAACTCCACTCCATACATATATATGGGGAGGTACTAGCTCCAACTCGGTTTTACAGTGAAAACTGCAGGAACTTCAAACCGGCACTAGGAAACAGACTGAGAAACCAGAGTAAAAGTTTCTCCTGCAACCCGTTCCCCTTGTGCTAGATGAACGAACGTCTCTCCACATGCTCAGATCTGAGAGATATGTGTGTGTGAAAGCCGTCCTTCACCTAGCTTGTTGGGAACACAAAGTTTCTTTTCAGTTGCAAACTCCACTCCATACATATATATGGGGAGGTACTAGCTCCAACTCGGTTTTACAGTGAAAACTGCAGGAACTTCAAACCGGCACTAGGAAACAGACTGAGAAACCAGAGTAAAAGTTTCTCCTGCAACCCGTTCCCCTTGTGCTAGATGAACGAACGTCTCTCCACATGCTCAGTTGTGAGAGATAAGTGTGTGTGAAAGCCGTCCTTCACCTAGCTTGTTGGGAACACAAAGTTTCTTTTCAGTTGCAAACTCCACTCCATACATATATATGGGGAGGTTCTAGCTCCAACTCGGTTTTACAGTGAAAACTGCAGGAACTTCAAACCGGCACTAGGAAACAGACTGAGAAACCAGAGTAAAAGTTTCTCCTGCAACCCGTTCCCCTTGTGCTAGATGAACGAACGTCTCTCCACATGCTCAGTTCTGAGAGATAAGTGTGTGTGAAAGCCGTACTTCACCTAGCTTGTTGGGAACACAAAGTTTCTTTTCAGTTGCAAACTCCACTCCATACATATATATGGGGAGGTACAAGCTCCAACTCGGTTTTACAGTGAAAACTGCAGGAACTTCAAACCGGCACTAGGAAACAGACTGAGAAACCAGAGTAAAAGTTTCTCCTGCAACCCGTTCCCCTTGTGCTAGATGAACGAAAGTCTCTCCACATGCTCAGTTCTGAGAGATAAGTGTGTGTGAAAGCCGTCCTTCACCTAGCTTGTTGGGAACACAAAGTTTCTTTTCAGTTGCAAACTCCACTCCATACATATATATGGGGAGGTACTAGCTCCAACTCGGTTTTACAGTGAAAACTGCAGGAACTTCAAACCGGCACTAGGAAACAGACTGAGAAACCAGAGTAAAAGTTTCTCCTGCAACCCGTTCCCCTTGTGCTAGATGAACGAACGTCTCTCCACATGCTCAGATCTGAGAGATAAGTGTGTGTGAAAGCCGTCCTTCACCTAGCTTGTTGGGAACACAAAGTTTCTTTTCAGTTGCAAACTCCACTCCATACATATATATGGGAGGTACTAGCTCCAACTCGGTTTTACAGTGAAAACTGCAGGAACTTCAAACCGGCACTAGGAAACAGACTGAGAAACCAGAGTAAAAGTTTCTCCTGCAACCCGTTCCCCTTGTGCTAGATGAACGAACGTCTCTCCACATACTCAGTTCTGAGAGATAAGTGTGTGTGAAAGCCGTCCCTCACCTAGCTTGTTGGAACACAAAGTTTCTTTTCAGTTGCAAACTCCACTCCATACATATATATGGGGAGGTACTAGCTCCAACTCGTTTTACAGTGAAAACTGCAGGAACTTCAACCGGCACTAGGAAACAGACTGAGAAACCAGAGTAAAAGTTTCTCCTGCAACCCGTTCCCCTTGTGCTAGATGAACGAACGTCTCTCCACATGCTCAGTTCTGAGAGATAAGTGTGTGTGAAAGCCGTCCTTCACCTAGCTTGTTGGGAACACAAAGTTACTTTTCAGTTGCAAACTCCACTCCATACATATATATGGGGAGGTACTAGCTCCAACTCGGTTTTACAGTGAAAACTGCAGGAACTTCAAACCGGGCACTAGGAAACAGACTGAGAAACCAGAGTAAAAGTTCTCCTGCAACCCGTTCCCCTTGTGCTAGATGAACGAACGTCTCTCCAAATGCTCAGTTCTGAGAGATAAGTGTGTGTGAAAGCCGTCCTTCACCTAGCTTGTTGGGAACACAAAGTTTCTTTTCAGTTGCAAACTCCACTCCATACATATATATGGGGAGGTACTAGCTCCAACTCGGTTTTACAGTGAAAACTGCAGGAACTTCAACCGGCACTAGGAAACAGACTGAGAAACGAGAGTAAAAGTTTCTCCTGCAACCCGTTCCCCTTGTGCTAGATGAACGAACGTCCCTCCACATGCTCAGTTCTGAGAGATAAGTGTGTGTGAAAGCCGTCCTTCACCTAGCTTGTTGGGAACAAAAAGTTTCTTTTCAGTTGCAAACTCACTCCATACATATATATGGGAGGTACTAGCTCCAACTCGGTTTTACAGTGAAAACTGCAGGAACTTCAAACCGGCACTAGGAAACAGACTGAGAAACCAGAGTAAAAGTTTCTCCTGCAACCCGTTCCCCTTTTGCTAGATGAACGAACGTCTCTCCACATGCTCAGTTCTGAGAGATAAGTTGTGTGTGAAAGCATTCTTCAACTAGCTTGTTGGGAACACAAAGTTTCTTTTCAGTTGCAAACTCCACTCCATACATATATATGGGGAGGTACTAGCTCCAACTCGGTTTTACAGTGAAAACTGCAGGAACTTCAAACCGGCACTAGGAAACAGACTGAGAAACCAGAGTAAAAGTTTCTCCTGCAACCCGTTCCCCTTGTGCTAGATGAACGAAAGTCTCTCCACATGCTCAGTTCTGAGAGATAAGTGTGTGTGAAAGCCGTCCTTCACCTAGCTTGTTGGGAACACAAAGTTTCTTTTCAGTTGCAAACTCCACTCCATACATATATATGGGGAGGTACTAGCTCCAACTCGGTTTTACAGTGAAAACTGCAGGAACTTCAAACCGGCACTAGGAAACAGACTGAGAAACCAGAGTAAAAGTTTCTCCTGCAACCCGTTCCCCTTGTGCTAGATGAACGAACGTCTCTCCACATGCTCAGTTCTGAGAGATAAGTGTGTGTGAAAGCCGTCCTTCACCTAGCTTGTTGGGAACACAAAGTTTCTTTTCAGTTGCAAACTCCACTCCATACATATATATGGGGAGGTACTAGCTCCAACTCGGTTTTACAGTGAAAACTGCAGGAACTTCAAACCGGCACTAGGAAACAGACTGAGAAACCAGAGTAAAAGTTTCTCCTGCAACCCGTTCCCCTTGTGCTAGATGAACGAAAGTCTCTCCACATGCTCAGTTCTGAGAGATAAGTGTGTGTGAAAGCCGTCCTTCACCTAGCTTGTTGGGAACACAAAGTTTCTTTTCAGTTGCAAACTCCACTCCATACATATATATGGGGAGGTACTAGCTCCAACTCGGTTTTACAGTGAAAACTGCAGGAACTTCAAACCGGCACTAGGAAACAGACTGAGAAACCAGAGTAAAAGTTTCTCCTGCAACCCGTTCCCCTTGTGCTAGATGAACGAACGTCTCTCCACATGCTCAGTTCTGAGAGATAAGTGTGTGTGAAAGCCGTCCTTCACCTAGCTTGTTGGGAACACAAAGTTTCTTTTCAGTTGCAAACTCCACTCCATACATATATATGGGGAGGTACTAGCTCCAACTCGGTTTTACAGTGAAAACTGCAGGAACTTCAAACCGCACTAGGAAACAGACTGAGAAACCAGAGTAAAAGTTTCTCCTGCAACCCGTTCCCCTTGTGCTAGATGAACGAAAGTCTCTCCACATGCTCAGTTCTGAGAGATAAGTGTGTGTGAAAGCCGTCCTTCAACTAGCTTGTTGGGAACACAAAGTTTCTTTTCAGTTGCAAACTCCACTCCATACATATATATGGGGAGGTACTAGCTCCAACTCGGTTTTACAGTGAAAACTGCAGGAACTTCAAACCGGCACTAGGAAACAGACTGAGAAACCAGAGTAAAAGTTTCCCCTGCAACCCGTTCCCCTTGTGCTAGATGAACGAACGTCTCTCCACATACTCAGTTCTGAGAGATAAGTGTGTGTGAAAGCCGTCCCTCAACTAGCTTGTTGGGAACACAAAGTTTCTTTTCAGTTGCAAACTCCACTCCATACATATATATGGGGAGGTACTAGCTCCAACTCGTTTTACAGTGAAAACTGCAGGAACTTCAAACCGGCACTAGGAAACAGACTGAGAAAACAGAGTAAAAGTTACTCCTGCAACCCGTTCCCCTTGTGCTAGATGAACGAACGTCTCTCCACATGCTCAGTTCTGAGAGATAAGTGTGTGTGAATGCCGTCCTTCACCTAGCTTGTTGGGAACACAAAGTTTCTTTTCAGTTGCAAACTCCACTCCATACATATATATGGGGAGGTACTAGCTCCAACTCGGTTTTACAGTGAAAACTGCAGGAACTTCAAACCGGCACTAGGAAACAGACTGAGAAACCAGAGTAAAAGTTTCTCCTGCAACCCGTTCCCCTTGTGCTACATGAACGAACGTCTCTCCACATGCTCAGTTCTGAGAGATAAGTGTGTGTGAAAGCCGTCCTTCAACTAGCTTGTTGGGAACACAAAGTTTATTTTCAGTTGCAAACTCCACTCCATACATATATATGGGGAGGTACTAGCTCCAACTCGGTTTTACAGTGAAAACTGCAGGAACTTCAAACCGGCACTAGGAAACAGACTGAGAAACCAGAGTAAAAGTTTCTCCTGCAACCCGTTCCCCTTGTGCTAGATGAACGAACATCTCTCCACATGCTCAGTTCTGAGAGATAAGTGTGTGTGAAAGCCGTCCTTCACCTAGCTTGTTGGGAACACAAAGTTTCTTTCAGTTGGCAAACTCCACTCCATACATATATATGGGAGGTACTAGCTCCAACTCGGTTTACAGTGAAACTGCAGGAACTTCAAACCGGCACTAGGAAACAGACTGAGAAACCAGAGTAAAAGTTTCTCCTGCAACCCGTTCCCCTTGTGCTAGATGAACGAACGTCTCTCCACATGCTCAGTTCTGAGAGATAAGTGTGTGTGAAAGCCGTCCTTCACCTAGCTTGTTGGGAACACAAAGTTTCTTTTCAGTTGCAAACTCCACTCCATACATATATATGGGGAGGTACTAGCTCCAACTCGGTTTTACAGTGAAAACTGCAGGAACTTCAAACCGGCACTAGGAAACAGACTGAGAAACCAGAGTAAAAGTTTCTCCTGCAAACCGTTCTCCTTGTGCTAGATGAACGAACGTCTCTCCACATGCTCAGTTCTGAGAGATAAGTGTGTGTGAAAGCCGTCCTTCACCTAGCTTGTTGGGAACACAAAGTTTCTTTTCAGTTGCAAACTCCACTCCATACATATATATGGGGAGGTACTAGCTCCAACTCGGTTTTACAGTGAAAACTGCAGGAACTTCAAACCGGCACTAGGAAACAGACTGAGAAACCAGAGTAAAAGTTTCTCCTGCAACCCGTTCCCCTTGTGCTAGATGAACGAACGTCTCTCCACATGCTCAGTTCTGAGAGATAAGTGTGTGTGAAAGCCGTCCTTCACCTAGCATGTTGGGAACACAAAGTTTCTTTTCAGTTGCAAACTCCACTCCATACATATATATGGGGAGGTACTAGCTCCAACTCGGTTTTAGAGTGAAAACTGCAGGAACTTCAAACCGGCACTAGGAAACAGACTGAGAAACCAGAGTAAAAGTTTCTCCTGCAACCCGTTCCCTTTGTGCTAGATGAACGAAAGTATCTCCACATGCTCAGTTCTGAGAGATAAGTGTGTGTGAAAGCCGTCCTTCACCTAGCTTGTTGGGAACACAAAGTTTCTTTTCAGTTGCAAACTCCACTCCATACATATATATGGGGAGGTACTAGCTCCAACTCGGTTTTACAGTGAAAACTGCAGGAACTTCAAACCGGCACTAGGAAACAGACTGAGAAACCAGAGTAAAAGTTTCTCCTGCAACCCGTTCCCCTTGTGCTAGATGAACGAACGTCTCTCCACATGCTCAGTTCTGAGAGATAAGTGTGTGTGAAAGCCGTACTTCACCTAGCTTGTTGGGAACACAAAGTTTCTTTTCAGTTGCAAACTCCACTCCATACATATATATGGGTAGGTACTAGCTCCAACTCGGTTTTACAGTGAAAACTGCAGGAACTTCAAACTGGCACTAGGAAACAGACTGAGAAACCAGAGTAAAAGTTTCTCCTGCAACCCGTTCCCCTTGTGCTAGATGAACGAACGTCTCTCCACATGCTCAGTTCTGAGAGATAAGTGTGTGTGAAAGCCGTCCTTCACCTAGCTTGTTGGGAACACAAAGTTTCTTTTCAGTTGCAAACTCCACTCCATACATATATATGGGGAGGTACTAGCTCCAACTCGGTTTTACAGTGAAAACTGCAGGAACTTCAAACCGGCACTAGGAAACAGACTGAGAAACCAGAGTAAAAGTTTCTCCTGCAACCCGTTCCCCTTGTGCTAGATGAACGAACGTCTCTCCACATGCTCAGATCTGAGAGATATGTGTGTGTGAAAGCCGTCCTTCACCTAGCTTGTTGGGAACACAAAGTTTCTTTCAGTTGCAAACTCCACTCCATACATATATATGGGGAGGTACTAGCTCCAACTCGGTTTTACAGTGAAAACTGCAGGAACTTCAAACCGGCACTAGGAAACAGACTGAGAAACCAGAGTAAAAGTTTCTCCTGCAACCCGTTCCCTTGTGCTAGATGAACGAACGTCTCTCCACATGCTCAGTTGTGAGAGATAAGTGTGTGTGAAAGCCGTCCTTCACCTAGCTTGTTGGGAACACAAAGTTTCTTTTCAGTGCAAACTCCACTCCATACATATATATGGGGAGGTACTAGCTCCAACTCGGTTTTACAGTGAAAACTGCAGGAACTTCAAACCGGCACTAGGAAACAGACTGAGAAACCAGAGTAAAAGTTTCTCCTGCAACCCGTTCCCCTTGTGCTAGATGAACGAACGTCTCTCCACATGCTCAGTTCTGAGAGATAAGTGTGTGTGAAAGCCGTACTTCACCTAGCTTGTTGGGAACACAAAGTTTCTTTTCAGTTGCAAACTCCACTCCATACATATATATGGGGAGGTACAAGCTC
Organism: Camelus bactrianus; assembly: GCF_048773025.1. Classification (NCBI taxonomy): domain Eukaryota; kingdom Metazoa; phylum Chordata; class Mammalia; order Artiodactyla; family Camelidae; genus Camelus; species Camelus bactrianus. Next base: position 510,286 of record NW_027413943.1, read on the forward strand.
CAACTCGGTTTTACAGTGAAAACTGCAGGAACTTCAAACCGGCACTAGGAAACAGACTGAGAAACCAGAGTAAAAGTTTCTCCTGCAACCCGTTCCCCTTGTGCTAGATGAACGAAAGTCTCTCACATGCTCAGTTCTGAGAGATAAGTGTGTGTGAAAGCCGTCCTTCACCTAGCTTGTTGGGAACACAAAGTTTCTTTTCAGTTGCAAACTCCACTCCATACATATATATGGGGAGGTACTAGCTCCAACTCGGTTTTACAGTGAAAACTGCAGGAACTTCAAACCGGCACTAGAAACAGACTGAGAAACCAGAGTAAAAGTTTCTCCTGCAACCCGTTCCCCTTGTGCTAGATGAACGAACGTCTCTCCACATGCTCAGATCTGAGAGATAAGTGTGTGTGAAAGCCGTCCTTCACCTAGCTTGTTGGGAACACAAAGTTTCTTTTCAGTTGCAAACTCCACTCCATACATATATATGGGGAGGTACTAGCTCCAACTCGGTTTTACAGTGAAAACTGCAGGAACTTCAAACCGGCACTAGGAAACAGACTGAGAAACCAGAGTAAAAGTTTCTCCTGCAACCCGTTCCCCTTGTGCTAGATGAACGAACGTCTCTCCACATACTCAGTTCTGAGAGATAAGTGTGTGTGAAAGCCGTCCCTCACCTAGCTTGTTGGGAACACAAAGTTTCTTTCAGTTGCAAACTCCACTCCATACATATATATGGGGAGGTACTAGCTCCAACTCGGTTTTACAGTGAAAACTGCAGGAACTTCAAACCGGCACTAGGAAACACACTGAGAAACAGAGTAAAAGTTTCTCCTGCAACCCGTTCCCCTTGTGCTAGATGAACGAACGTCTCTCCACATGCTCAGTTCTGAGAGATAAGTGTGTGTGAAAGCCGTCCTTCACCTAGCTTGTTGGGAACACAAAGTTTCTTTTCAGTTGCAAACTCCACTCCATACATATATATGGGGAGGTACTAGCTCCAACTCGGTTTTACAGTGAAAACTGCAGGAACTTCAAACCGGCACTAGGAAACAGACTGAGAAACAGAGTAAAAGTTTCTCCTGCAACCCGTTCCCCTTGTGCTAGATGAACGAACGTCTCTCCACATGCTCAGTTCTGAGAGATAAGTGTGTGTGAAAGCCGTCCTTCACCTAGCTTGTTGGGAACACAAAGTTTCTTTTCAGTTGCAAACTCCACTCCATACATATATATGGGGAGTACTAGCTCCAACTCGGTTTTACAGTGAAAACTGCAGGAACTTCAACCGGCACTAGGAAACAGACTGAGAAACCAGAGTAAAAGTTCTCCTGCAACCCGTTCCCCTTGTGCTAGATGAACGAACGTCTCTCCAAATGCTCAGTTCTGAGAGATAAGTGTGTGTGAAAGCCGTCCTTCACCTAGCTTGTTGGGAACACAAAGTTTCTTTCAGTTGCAAACTCCACTCCATACATATATATGGGGAGGTACTAGCTCCAACTCGGTTTTACAGTGAAAACTGCAGGAACTTCAAACCGGCACTAGGAAACAGACTGAGAAACGAGAGTAAAAGTTTCTCCTGCAACCCGTTCCCCTTGTGCTAGATGAACGAACGTCCCTCCACATGCTCAGTTCTGAGAGATAAGTGTGTGTGAAAGCCGTCCTTCACCTAGCTTGTTGGGAACAAAAAGTTTCTTTTCAGTTGCAAACTCCACTCCATACATATATATGGGGAGGTACTAGCTCCAACTCGGTTTTACAGTGAAAACTGCAGAAACTTCAAACCGGCACTAGGAAACAGACTGAGAAACCAGAGTAAAAGTTTCTCCTGCAACCCGTTCCCCTTTTGCTAGATGAACGAACGTCTCTCCACATGCTCAGTTCTGAGAGATAAGTGTGTGTGAAAGCCATTCTTCAACTAGCTTGTTGGGAACACAAAGTTTCTTTCAGTTGCAAACTCCACTCCATACATATATATGGGGGAGGTACTAGCTCCAACTCGGTTTTACAGTGAAAACTGCAGGAACTTCAAACCGGCACTAGGAAACAGACTGAGAAACCAGAGTAAAAGTTTCTCCTGCAACCCGTTCCCCTTGTGCTAGATGAACGAAAGTCTCTCCACATGCTCAGTTCTGAGAGATAAGTGTGTGTGAAAGCCGTCCTTCACCTAGCTTGTTGGGAACACAAAGTTTCTTTTCAGTTGCAAACTCACTCCATACATATATATGGGGAGGTACTAGCTCCAACTCGGTTTTACAGTGAAAACTGCAGGAACTTCAAACCGGCACTAGGAAACAGACTGAGAAACCAGAGTAAAAGTTTCTCCTGCAACCCGTTCCCCTTGTGCTAGATGAACGAACGTCTCTCCACATGCTCAGTTCTGAGAGATAAGTGTGTGTGAAAGCCGTCCTTCACCTAGCTTGTTGGGGAACACAAAGTTTCTTTTCAGTTGCAAACTCCACTCCATACATATATATGGGGAGGTATTAGCTCCAACTCGGTTTTACAGTGAAAACTGCAGGAACTTCAAACCGGCACTAGGAAACAGACTGAGAAACCAGAGTAAAAGTTTCTCCTGCAACCCGTTCCCCTTGTGCTAGATGAACGAAAGTCTCTCCACATGCTCAGTTCTGAGAGATAAGTGTGTGTGAAAGCCGTCCTTCAACTAGCTTGTTGGGAACACAAAGTTTCTTTTCAGTTGCAACTCCACTCCATACATATATATGGGGAGGTACTAGCTCCAACTCGGTTTTACAGTGAAAACTGCAGGAACTTCAAACCGCACTAGGAAACAGACTGAGAAACCAGAGTAAAAGTTTCTCCTGCAACCCGTTCCCCTTGTGCTAGATGAACGAACGTCTCTCCACATGCTCAGATCTGAGAGATAAGTGTGTGTGAAAGCCGTCCTTCACCTAGCTTGTTGGGAACACAAAGTTTCTTTTCAGTTGCAAACTCCACTCCATACATATATATGGGGAGGTACTAGCTCCAACTCGGTTTACAGTGAAAACTGCAGGAACTTCAAACCGGCACTAGGAAACAGACTGAGAAACCAGAGTAAAAGTTTCTCCTGCAACCCGTTCCCCTTGTGCTAGATGAACGAACGTCTCTCCACATACTCAGTTCTGAGAGATAAGTGTGTGTGAAAGCCGTCCCTCAACTAGCTTGTTGGGAACACAAAGTTTCTTTTCAGTTGCAAACTCCACTCCATACATATATATGGGAGGTACTAGCTCCAACTCGGTTTTACAGTGAAAACTGCAGGAACTTCAAACCGGCACTAGGAAACAGACTGAGAAAACAGAGTAAAAGTTACTCCTGCAACCCGTTCCCCTTGTGCTAGATGAACGAACGAACTCTCCACATGCTCAGTTCTGAGAGATAAGTGTGTGTGAAAGCCGTCCTTCACCTAGCTTGTTGGGAACACAAAGTTTCTTTTCAGTTGCAAACTCCACTCCATACATATATATGGGGAGGTACTAGCTCCAACTCGGTTTTACAGTGAAAACTGCAGGAACTTCAAACCGGCACTAGGAAACAGACTGAGAAACCAGAGTAAAAGTTTCTCCTGCAACCCGTTCCCCTTGTGCTACATGAACGAACGTCTCTCCACATGCTCAGTTCTGAGAGATAAGTGTGTGTGAAAGCCGTCCTTCACCTAGCTTGTTGGGAACACAAAGTTTATTTTCAGTTGCAAACTCCACTCCATACATATATATGGGGAGGTACTAGCTCCAACTCGGTTTTACAGTGAAAACTGCAGGAACTTCAAACCGGCACTAGGAAACAGACTGAGAAACCAGAGTAAAAGTTTCTCCTGCAACCCGTTCCCTTGTGCTAGATGAACGAACATCTCTCCACATGCTCAGTTCTGAGAGATAAGTGTGTGTGAAAGCCGTCCTTCACCTAGCTTGTTGGGAACACAAAGTTTCTTTTCAGTTGCAAACTCCACTCCATACATATATATGGGGAGGTACTAGCTCCAACTCGGTTTTACAGTGAAAACTGCAGGAACTTCAAACCGGCACTAGGAAACAGACTGAGAAACCAGAGTAAAAGTTTCTCCTGCAACCCGTTCCCCTTGTGCTAGATGAACGAACGTCTCTCCACATGCTCAGTTCTGAGAGATAAGTGTGTGTGAAAGCCGTCCTTCACCTAGCTTGTTGGGAACACAAAGTTTCTTTTCAGTTGCAAACTCCACTCCATACATATATATGGGGAGGTACTAGCTCCAACTCGGTTTTACAGTGAAAACTGCAGGAACTTCAAACCGGCACTAGGAAACAGACTGAGAAACCAGAGTAAAAGTTTCTCCTGCAAACCGTTCTCCTTGTGCTAGATGAACGAACGTCTCTCCACATGCTCAGTTCTGAGAGATAAGTGTGTGTGAAAGCCGTCCTTCACCTAGCTTGTTGGGAACACAAAGTTTCTTTTCAGTTGCAAACTCCACTCCATACATATATATGGGGAGGTACTAGCTCCAACTCGGTTTTACAGTGAAAACTGCAGGAACTTCAAACCGGCACTAGGAAACAGACTGAGAAACCAGAGTAAAAGTTTCTCCTGCAACCCGTTCCCCTTGTGCTAGATGAACGAACGTCTCTCCACATGCTCAGTTCTGAGAGATAAGTGTGTGTGAAAGCCGTCCTTCACCTAGCATGTTGGGAACACAAAGTTTCTTTTCAGTTGCAAACTCCACTCCATACATATATATGGGGAGGTACTAGCTCCAACTCGGTTTTAGAGTGAAAACTGCAGGAACTTCAAACCGGCACTAGGAAACAGACTGAGAAACCAGAGTAAAAGTTTCTCCTGCAACCCGTTCCCTTTGTGCTAGATGAACGAAAGTATCTCCACATGCTCAGTTCTGAGAGATAAGTGTGTGTGAAAGCCGTCCTTCACCTAGCTTGTTGGGAACACAAAGTTTCTTTTCAGTTGCAAACTCCACTCCATACATATATATGGGGAGGTACAAGCTCCAACTCGGTTTTACAGTGAAAACTGCAGGAACTTCAAACCGGCACTAGGAAACAGACTGAGAAACCAGAGTAAAAGTTTCTCCTGCAACCCGTTCCCCTTGTGCTAGATGAACGAACGTCTCTCCACATGCTCAGTTCTGAGAGATAAGTGTGTGTGAAAGCCGTACTTCACCTAGCTTGTTGGGAACACAAAGTTTCTTTTCAGTTGCAAACTCCACTCCATACATATATATGGGGAGGTACTAGCTCCAACTCGGTTTTACAGTGAAAACTGCAGGAACTTCAAACTGGCACTAGGAAACAGACTGAGAAACCAGAGTAAAAGTTTCTCCTGCAACCCGTTCCCCTTGTGCTAGATGAACGAACGTCTCTCCACATGCTCAGTTCTGAGAGATAAGTGTGTGTGAAAGCCGTCCTTCACCTAGCTTGTTGGGAACACAAAGTTTCTTTTCAGTTGCAAACTCCACTCCATACATATATATGGGGAGGTACTAGCTCCAACTCGGTTTTACAGTGAAAACTGCAGGAACTTCAAACCGGCACTAGGAAACAGACTGAGAAACCAGAGTAAAAGTTTCTCCTGCAACCCGTTCCCCTTGTGCTAGATGAACGAACGTCTCTCCACATGCTCAGATCTGAGAGATATGTGTGTGTGAAAGCCGTCCTTCACCTAGCTTGTTGGGAACACAAAGTTTTCTTTTCAGTTGCAAACTCCACTCCATACATATATATGGGGAGGTACTAGCTCCAACTCGGTTTACAGTGAAAACTGCAGGAACTTCAAACCGGCACTAGGAAACAGACTGAGAAACCAGAGTAAAAGTTTCTCCTGCAACCCGTTCCCCTTGTGCTAGATGAACGAACGTCTCTCCACATGCTCAGTTGTGAGAGATAAGTGTGTGTGAAAGCCGTCCTTCACCTAGCTTGTTGGAACACAAAGTTTCTTTTCAGTTGCAAACTCCACTCCATACATATATATGGGGAGGTACTAGCTCCAACTCGGTTTTACAGTGAAAACTGCAGGAACTTCAAACCGGCACTAGGAAACAGACTGAGAAACCAGAGTAAAAGTTTCTCCTGCAACCCGTTCCCCTTGTGCTAGATGAACGAACGTCTCTCCACATGCTCAGTTCTGAGAGATAAGTGTGTGTGAAAGCCGTACTTCACCTAGCTTGTTGGGAACACAAAGTTTCTTTCAGTTGCAAACTCCACTCCATACATATATATGGGGAGGTACAAGCTCCAACTCGGTTTTACAGTGAAAACTGCAGGAACTTCAAACCGGCACTAGGAAACAGACTGAGAAACCAGAGTAAAAGTTTCTCCTGCAACCCGTTCCCCTTGTGCTAGATGAACGAAAGTCTCTCCACATGCTCAGTTCTGAGAGATAAGTGTGTGTGAAAGCCGTCCTTCACCTAGCTTGTTGGGAACACAAAGTTTCTTTTCAGTTGCAAACTCCACTCCATACATATATATGGGGAGGTACTAGCTCCAACTCGGTTTTACAGTGAAAACTGCAGGAACTTCAAACCGGCACTAGGAAACAGACTGAGAAACCAGAGTAAAAGTTTCTCCTGCAACCCGTTCCCCTTGTGCTAGATGAACGAACGTCTCTCCACATGCTCAGATCTGAGAGATAAGTGTGTGTGAAAGCCGTCCTTCACCTAGCTTGTTGGGAACACAAAGTTTCTTTCAGTTGCAAACTCCACTCCATACATATATATGGGGAGGTACTAGCTCCAACTCGGTTTTACAGTGAAAACTGCAGGAACTTCAAACCGGCACTAGGAAACAGACTGAGAAACCAGAGTAAAAGTTTCTCCTGCAACCCGTTCCCCCTTGTGCTAGATGAACGAACGTCTCTCCACATACTCAGTTCTGAGAGATAAGTGTGTGTGAAAGCCGTCCTCACCTAGCTTGTTGGGAACACAAAGTTTCTTTTCAGTTGCAAACTCCACTCCATACATATATATGGGGAGGTACTAGCTCCAACTCGGTTTTACAGTGAAAACTGCAGGAACTTCAAACCGGCACTAGGAAACACACTGAGAAACCAGAGTAAAAGTTTCTCCTGCAACCCGTTCCCCTTGTGCTAGATGAACGAACGTCTCTCCACATGCTCAGTTCTGAGAGATAAGTGTGTGTGAAAGCCGTCCTTCACCTAGCTTGTTGGGAACACAAAGTTTCTTTTCAGTTGCAAACTCCACTCCATACATATATATGGGGAGGTACTAGCTCCAACTCGGTTTTACAGTGAAAACTGCAGGAACTTCAA